>NW_023270436.1:19896660-19947038 GCF_011800145.1 Mirounga leonina | reverse complement strand
GCACATATGCTCCCACGCATACTCACACATTCACACTCACACACATATGCTCTCACGCATACTCACACACTCATACACTCACACACATGTTCCCATGCATACTCACACACTCACACATACACTCACACTCACACACAGTCCTGCACTCAGTTGAATCACGGCTCTCCCCATCCTGTCACTTGGTCTGTCCACATCCCTGGGGCCTCCATCCTCATCCTGACCCCCGACAACTCTGGCCACACGGTCCCCCGCCTCCCGCCAGCACCTTCACACTGCAGAGAAATCTGCCACCAACAATGCTTTCCTGTGGGTCCTGCTCAAGAACTCACATGACCTCCCCCATCTGTGAGACTGAATCAAAGTCACGTCCAAGGCCAAAACATTCGTTGGTTCTTTCATGTCCTTACACCCACTTCTGAGTGGGCCTCAGGTGCTGTGCTCGGTGCTGAGCTGGGGAACAACAATGCTGCCCATCAAGACAGCCTCCCAACCACTCCCCAGAGTGGATGGTGTGTCCTCCCCGAAACCTCTCTTGGCCTTCCCTTCTCCCACTCCACCATGCTCTGCATTCATTTGTTCCTCAGTTACCTGAGCTTCCATGATTTCCTAAGCAGAAAACCGCTGAGCAGCCGCACCTGAATGCATCAGACTCCACGGTAGGCGATTTATGTTCATACCTGGTTTAAGCCTCACTGGAGCCCTTCACATGAGAACACGGGGCCAAGAAAGGGCTTTGTGTACCTTAAAAGGATGAGCATGGCTGAATCATTGCTGAATTGAGCATTTATTATAGCCAGACACTATGGTGAGTGCTTTACATACATTATTTCAAACATTAAATAATAGTCCGACAAGGTATTATTGTCATCCCCATTCCACAGGTAAAAAAACTGAGGTCCAAAGTGGTGAAACCACCTGTCTAATGTGTGTCATAGCGGAGACTCATTGTTTCTCTTGACATAAAACCAATTCAAGGAGGGGGGAAAAACATTTTAAGCCAATGAAAGGAGTTTATAGGTTCATGTAGCAAAAAGGTCTAAGGGCATAGCATCAGGCATGGCTGGATCCAGGCACTCAGTGATCTGTCTTTCTCCATCTCTCGGTGTGCTTTTTTTTTGTGATAGTTCTACCCTCAGGCAAACTCTCCTTCAGGGAAGTAAGATGACCGGTAAAAGCTCTGGATGTACCCCAACCACCTCAGCAACCTCAGCAGAAACCCAAGTATCATTGGACCAACTCAGAATTGTGTGACCTTCTAACCTGCTCTCTGTGGACAGAAGGATTAGAATGTGCTATTGCTCAGGCCAGGGTGCCAAGCCCACCCCTGAGGCTGGGAGGGGCTCTGGGTGTAGGAGAGGACCATTTCCACAAAGGAAGAACAAGAATCTGTTATCAAAACCCACAGAGCAGAATAAAGCAGCCAAGTTGCAATCGCCCACCACACGGGGATTTGACCTAGCGCCGCCTCGCTCACAGCCTGTGTGTTAACCAGTTTGCTCCAGTCCCTCTATTTTGATTGCCTCTTTCTAATTCCCTGGCCCTGGGCTGACCCCTCTCAGAGTCCCCTCTCGCAGCCCTCGGCACTGAGCACTGGTACTTAACAGTCATGCCAAGCCGGTGATGGATGGCGGCTGTCGCGAAGGCTCTTCAAAGGGGACGGGCAGCTGCCGGCCCGGAAATGACTCTCCTGCAGCGATGAAACCCAAAAGCAAACACACACAGTGGGGCCACCCCAGCCTTTTGCAAGATTCTCTCCTTTGGCCCCCTGCCCTTGTTTCCAATTTGCACCCCAGGCCTGTAGGCAAAGCAAAATGTCCCAGGCTATTCTAGGAGGCAGAAATCTCAGCCGAAATGGAATCGGGTGACTATCCTAGCAGCCAAATAATTGTCTGTCCATTTCTATTCTCAGAATAGAAGATGCCCCAGGTGGTGTCTCATCCCACTTTCCCATCAAGCAGAGGAGGCCCAGAGAGGGCAAGGTCTTGCCCAGAGGTTGCACAGCCAGGGAGTGGGGGCAGAGTGAGACAAAACAGAAAGACAGCTGATATTAAGAGTTCACCTACTGTGTGCCACCTCCACCTGGTGGAGGGGTGGAGGGTGCTTTCGCCAAGCTTTAGCTGCTTTTGCAAACCACGAGGTAAAGCTCTAGGGACGAACCCTTGCTGTGTGAGATGGGCAAGAACCCAAGTCCTGCACTACAGCCCAGCTTTGCCGTGTGTCCTTGGGCGAATCATTTCTGGTCTGGGACTCAGTTTCTCCATTTTCAAAACAAAAGTGCTGGCCCTCAGGGTACTTCCATCTCAGCACTGTGGATTGCATGACAAAGACCATCCCTGGGGGAGGGAAGGCCCCTCTTTTTAGCCATGACAGCCAGAGCTGGAGCCACAAATCGCCTATGTGAGCAGGCTTGGCACTGAAGGAGAGCAGCCTTAGAGGAGAGTCTTAACCATGGATTGAGCGATTCCTGCCAGGCCCTCCGCCTCCAGCCTCCTCTCTCATGCTCTGCACCCGGCCACTTGGAAACACTTGAACTGCTAGGAACAACCCCTACCTTCACCTCCAGGCCATTGCCTGGGCTGTTCCCTCTGCCTGGGACCCCACTTCTCCCCACCCACACTCCCTTGCTACCCCCTACTCATGCTTCTGTTCCTGTGAGGCCACTCCCCTTTATCCCATCCCCCAAGTTCATTTAGCACCCCCCCCATTGCATCCCCAGGCCCCTCTAGTCCCCATCACAGCACTTTTTACTGATATGCTGTCTTGCATGGAATTGTCTGTTGCCCCCCAGACTGTCAACTCCTCCAGGGCAGGACTGGGCTGGGTCATGGCTGGATCCCTGACACCCAGAACCAGGCCTGGCACACAGGACATACAGATAAAGAATGACCCCCCCCCCCCAGTACTGGGAATCCCAAGAGTTTGGGGGAGATTATGTCCCAGAAGACCCCTCTGAGCACCAAACAGCAGGGTGCCTCTGCCCCCCCTCTTTTCCAGGACTTTCATCCCCAGACTACACATATTGTCAGTAGTAATAATAGCCATATCAAGCACAGGGACTGTATTTCTAGCTGGGAGTCTCTGGACAGGAGACCTGTCGCCTTGTTCCTGAACCACTGCGAAAATCTCCTCCTGACCTCCCAGAGTCTGCCCTGGTCCTCCTCCTCCGCACAGCAACCAGAGTGATCCTTCCAGAAGGCAGAGGAGATCACATCCCTCCTCTGGCCACAGCCCTCCAGAGTTCCCCATCCCACTAAAAGCCCAAGTCCTTAAAATCCCCTACAAGACTGTCACAGGTTGGGCTTGGGAAGAAAAAAAGGCACCAAGAGCACCCCTACGCCCCCAGCCCGACCCCCACCAGGACGGTCTTTTATCACGCAATCTGGAATGTTGAGATGGAAGACACTCTGGGGCCATCAATTCCACCTTCTGAAAGGAGAAACTGAGGTGCAGCTAAGCATATGCCCTTGGGATGGATTCCCAAGGAAAGGGAAGGGAGGTGGGGAGGAGGGGAATGGGGATGGAGAGGGGGGAGGAGGGGAGGGGAGGGGAGATGTCTGGGCAGAGTGAGAAGCCAGGCACAGATGCAGGCCCCTGGAGGGCCTGGGAGTGAGAATGGCCCATTGGAGTTGGCCACGTCAGGTGGAAATGGCCAGGCCCTTGTACCCAGGCCATTGTCAGTCGATGGATGTGGACAGCGAGGATGGGCAAGGTGGCTCTCTGCAGCTAAGCCGTCCAAGACAGGGATGACAGCTGAGAACCATAAGCCAATGACAACGTCTTCAGTCACCGTGGCCACAAGGCCTTCCGCCTGAGAAGAGTCCTAACAAAGTCCCCACCCAACCTGCCCTTCATTACCTCTGAGCTCAATTGTCCTCCCCGTGCCAGCCACCCTGCCCTCTTCCTTCCTCAAACACGACCGCACATTCCCACCTCAGGGCCTTTGCTCTTGCTGGTCCCTCCACCTAGACTGCGTTTCCCCCAGCTATTTCCATACCTTGTTCCCTCACGGTCTTGAGGACTCTGTTCAAACATCCTCTTATCAGAGCATCCTCCCTTGGCCCCCTCCATTAAAAAGGGGCTCCCCACTTCTCCTGGACCCCCTTCCCCTCCTCCACTGCTGCCATTGACATACTGTATAATCCTTGTTGATTTGTTATTTTCTGTGTCCCTTCCTTTGAACGTAAGGCCCAGGCAGACCAGTCTACCCAACACCAAGCCCAGAGCCCAGATGTTGTAGGAACTCAGTAAACATCCGGGGGCTGAATCAATAAGCCTCCAGTTCTTCACTCACAGTGGAAACGCTCCTGGCTTTGATGACTGCCCCGTGTATCAGCCCCAAACAGAGCCCTGGGCTTAAGCACATCCCTCTGTGGCTGTTATTTGAATTCTCAGTCGCCCCATTTACAGAGGAGGCCACCGAGGCTGAGACAGCGAAGTGTCTGGCCCAAGGTCACGCACCAGGGAGCAGCCGAGCCACTGCCAAGCAGCGGGGCTGTCAGACTACACAGCTCCTTCTGACATCGGGCAGGTGTGGGGGTGCTCGCACCTGCTCCCCAGCTCAGGGGTCCTGCCGCCCCTGAACTCTGCCTCTTATTCCATGGTCAAGTCTGCAGTTACTCTCTGACCATCATGGTGTTTATTACCTTCCCACTGAGCTCATTACTGAGCAGCCACCTCATCACCTGCCACCTGCCTTCGGGGCTGGGAGTGATCATTCCCAGCCCATGAAGAGCCCCGGTATCTGCCCCAACAGCCGTCACAGCAGCTTTGCCCAGAAGTTCAAGTGCGAAGGCAAGGAGCTGGCCCTTCCTCTGCCCCCACCGCTTGCCCACCACTTTGGAGCCATAAGTCAAGCAAGAATCCATCTGAGTCACCCAAATCTCTCTGTCCCATCAGCCGTCCCTGCCCCAGTCCCACATATATCTTGACACTGTGACAAATTCATTGCCACGTGGAACTCATCCTCAGCGCAGCTGAAGAGCGCCCTTTTAGAACTGCCTATGGCGACGCGGCAAACTGTCAGACAGACATGCGCTTTGCCATTGACTCTCTCGTGCTCTTGGGGGAACTAGCCGACCTCTCTGAACCTCAGTTTTCCCATCTCTGTAATGGGCATAATTATTCCATCTAGGAATGTTCGCTGTGTGATTGCAAAGAAATAACAGATGCGTTGAGCCCAGGACAGTGTCTGGTAAGAGCTCAACCATTCAGGGCTGACTTCTCCCTCAGACACGCTAGGCAGAGGGTCTAGGGACCACATTCCTTTCAGGGGCTCATGCAAATGTTTTCATTTCTTTCAAAATTAAAAGCAAATTTTTAATACAATCCAGCCTGAATTATATTCCTCTTTATACCAACACAGGCTTCAAGTATAATTTTTAATTACTTTTTTAAGGGAAGAAAGGGCCCACAAAGGCAAAAGTGCCCAGGCCCAGGGACGTCATAATAGAGTCCTGTTTGTTCCCTTCTGTTGGGGAGCCCGAGGCAAGGCCTGGACACAGGCTGGAATCCAGAAGGTGCACTCGGTCAGCTTGACCTGCAGCTCTGATCATCCAATGCATCTCAAGGCTTGAAAGTCACACAATCAGTCTACAATCAAGCCCTTTTCTGGCAAAACCCATTGGTTTATTCTTGCAACTAATATTTGTCTGAATGCCTGCTTGCTCCAAACCGGGCATGATCTGGGTTCAAATACCAGTGTGGGCACCTGTTAGCTCCATGACCTTGAGAACGTTACCTTACTTCTGTGTGCCATCGATAAAATGGGAGACATGGGGTCGCCCAGGTTCAGACAATTAATCCAGGTGAAGTTTTTATAAGACGGCACAGCACATAATAAGGACTCCATAATGTTCACCCCAGCCAGCGCCACAGACATGGTCCCTGCCCCGAGAGAGCCCGCGATACACGATTCATTAACAAGCACGTTAATGAATGCGTTGGCCTCTGTGGTCATTAGTGGCCGTGAAAGGAGTGAAAAGAGGTGAGCTGCACAAAAACCGGGAGAGTCTTCTCAGCTGGAGCAGCCCAGGAAGACTTCGCTAAGGAGGTGCCATTTTAGCAGCCCTGGGAGGGAAGGAGAAAGCTCATTCTAAGGCCTTGAGAAGGAATTCCAGGGAAGCCAGCGTGGCGGAGCCCGCAATGGCCGGGGCGCTGCCCCTACCCTGCCCAGAGGACAAGGCATCCCATCCCATGGCCGATTGCGCGTAAAACTCGGGGCGCCCCCTGGAGGCAGGCTTGGGAATTACCCCCCATTTTACAGATGAGGGCCCTGAGACCCGGTGAGGGGGTGGGAGATGCGCGGACCAGACACCATGGGAAAACATCCAGGATAGAGACGACTTGGATCCTCACCGCAACACCGGCTCCAGCGCGCTGTGTGGGCTCAGTAAAGTCACCAGCCTCTCTGATTGTCCTGGTTTTGAGAACGAGGATGATAATCCTTCCCTCCGAACAGACATCGGGGAAGAAAAACAAAGGTTATTTTCCACCATCGGGTGGTATTCTTACCAACCCTGAAAGCAGTCTCCCGTCTCCATCCCCACTCCCACACTCACCTGCTAGGAATTTCCCTTGAAGACCTGAGGCCAATCTACCAACCAGGAAATTTCTGTGCATCTTCCTAGGTGTTGAAGCCTCCTCCCCCAGCCATCTCCAATAGCCAATAGTATTTCCTAGATAACTGCAGAACTGGCCTTGCAAATGGTGATTCTAGCCTAAGGCAACTTCCTTCGGCTTCATGGGAGGGGCTGGAACCTGCTGGAAAGACCTCTTCTCCCCTCCTCTTCTGCCAATCCCTGCCCACAGCCCTCTGGCCTTCCTGCCCCCAGCTGCCCATCCAAGCCACTCTGGACAGCCACCATCTCCAGACGGAATGCCCGCATTCTCTCTCCTTCCCATTCCCTTTGCCCACAGGAGGGATCTTGTCAAAACCAAACCCATGTGTCACGAGACTTGAGACTCTTCTGTGTTTCCCATTCTTCCTGAGACACAGCAATTCCTGACCATGGCCTCAAAGTCCTGTGTGATCTGGGATCTGCCAACCTCTCTTCCTCCCCACATCCCCTCCTCCGTGCCCTTGGACTCCCTGTGATCCTGCTGCCACAGGGCCTTTGCACTGGTTCCTTCTGCCTGGATTATTCTTGCCACATGCCTCATTACCCTCTCACTGAGTCTCTGATGAAATGTCACCTCCTCAGAAGGTCTTCCCTGACTTCCCCAACTACAGAGAACCCCTGTCTCTCTCTAACCCACTTCTTACTCGGTTTTTCTTCATAACTCTCATCACTACATAACCCTATGGTCTCCTTGTTTACTGTCTGCCCCTCACTAGCAGGGGGCACAGGGAGATGGGCTCTAGTGCATTAAGACTTTCTCTGGTCTCCAAGCCAGGAATGTAGCTTCAAGGGTGGGAGGAGCGGGCGTGGGTCTATCTTTTTCTATCCAAATGGATTGTTATGGATAGTAATTGTCTGAGAGCATATATTATACTCCTATGAAAGCTGCTTAAGTTGAGCTCAGATTTACCAATACCAGTCTCTTATTTTACTGGTGGGAAAACTGAGACTCAGAGAGGTTGAGTGATTTATACAAGGTCACTCAGGAATCCTAGAACCAGAAAAATGCCCTTGTGGCCATAGCCATATATGCTCATTTTTGAGGGCTGAGCGGGAGAGCTTATCCACTTATGATATCGGCCCGGCTTGCTTTCTGAGTCCAAGCCTCCCCGCTATAGTGGGCTGAATCCTGGCCCCCAAAGATGCTCACACCTAATCCCTACAACCTGTGAATATATCACCTTCTGTGGCAAAAGGGACTTTGTGGGTGTGATTAAATTGAAGATCTTGAGATGGGGAGATTATCCTGGATTATCCAAGTAGGACCAATATAATCATAAGGGTCCTTGTAACAGGGATGCAGGAGGGTCAAGTGGAGGGTCAGATAGGTGGGAGGAGGTGTGGTCAGGGAGACAGAAAGAGAGAGACAGAAACAGAGACTGGAAGATGCTATGTTGCTGGCTTTGAAGATAAAGGAAAGGATCATGAACCCAGGAATACAGGTGGCTTCTGGAACCTGAAAAAAGACAAGGAAACTCATTCTCCACTGGAGCCTCTGGAAAGAATGCAGCCCTGCTGACCCCTGGGTTTTAGGACTTTTGATCTGCATGTGAAATGGCCCAAAGGACCTGGGTCTGTCTTTCTGTCACGGCCAGCCCAGCGAAGCCAGGTGATGGACCTTCAAACCTCCTTATCCTCTGCTCTCTGATCTCCTGCCAGGATCCTCACTGGCTGAATCCAGCCAAGCCCACAGGGCATGGGAACCTGCTGACGTGTCCGAGCAGGTCAGGGTAAGGTGGTGAAGGATGGAGATCCATCTGGAGGTTCAAACAAGATAGATTCTTGCATAGACCTCCCCCCCCCCCCATTCTCCGCCTCCATCTCCAGGCTAACATCAGCCACTGACTGCCTTTTGCCCACAAGCAAAGTTCCAAACACCCAGGATGCCCCAGCCCCTCTCTCCCTACACCTCTCCCCACCCCAACCCTGCTCCAGTACCCACCTGGTCTTACCGGCAAGCCCTAAGCCGCTTCTCAGGTTCCCCAAAAGCATCAGGCCATTTCACATCTCTGTGCCTTTGCCTGGGCTGTCCCCACCACCTGGAATACCCCCTCCACACCCACAACCTGGGCAAAAGCCACAGGACAGAGAGATAGTGCAGAGCCTCGAGCCCTGGCGTCCTTCCCAGCTGGCAGCACTGAGGAAAGCCAATTCATCCGGCTGAACCTCGTTGTTCCACCTGTAAAATGGGAAGAAGGAAAAAAGTCTACATCATGAAGTTGCAATGAGGTCCGAACGAAATGCTGCTTATAAACCGGGTCACTCGAATCATGCCATAGGCAATTTTTAAGAGGCAAATGGTTCACAATGCCATTCTTGACCATCTGTCCCTCTAGCAATCGGGACCCTACATTTCTTTGAGCCTCTCAGAGCCTTGTGTGGACAATCCTGGGAGCCCCTGGAATGCTTTACTGTTCATCTCCTTCAAGGCACTGTGAGCTCCGAGACAGAAGGACCTGAGAGCGTTCATATCTATGTCCTCAGCATCCAGGGCATGGTAGACCCTCGGCAAATACTGGATGGATGAATGAATGAATGAATGAATGAATGAACGAACCAACCAATGTTGAAACCATCCAAAATAGATCAATCTGCCCTCCCCTCCACCAGAATAAAGGCTGAACTATCTTCACTCCTATCTGAATGAATAATGAGGGCCCAGAGTGACCTTTCCAAGCAGCTTAGGCCGAGGTCACGGCAGGGAGAGGGGGTAGTAGGGGAAGCAGCGGGTCCGGGAGGGGGGCGGCAGGCCCGAGCTCATTGGAAATGCAGAGAGAATCCCAGCAGAGCTGCCGTCTCTGGCAGGGAGCGCGCAGGAAAAGACAAGAAAAATGAAGCCGCCACAACCTCATTTTCTGAGGCCTGCAAGTCAGCCAGGAAATAGCTATTACTCCATCCCACTGTCGGTATTAAGTTATTTCCTTCACTAAATACGGGAATGTTCATGAATATCTATTGAGTCCCAGGTACAGACACCTCTTGGCTCTGAGGCTCAGTCACTGTGCCTTTACATTCCTGCAACAACACCCCTCAATCTTGCTCTGAAGTGAAAGACAATAGTATTTTAAATTGGTTAATAAATCTCGGGATTGATGCTCCTCGAAGGCCCGGGAACTTCGTCTCTATTACTCGAATAAAAGGGATCACATTTTAACCACTGCCGGGCTAGGAATTTGGGAGAGTGACCCAAGCCACCTGCTCCTGGGGAGAGGGGGAGAGGGAGGTTTCAGGACCCAGGGTCAGACGGACCCACTTTTGACAGCCAGGAAATACTCATTTTCTGGCCAATTTGGGCCAGTTGGACATCTCGAGCCACTTTGGTTTTGATGGCTTTGTGTTCAGCCAGTTCCCCTGGACTCAAATAAAAGGGATGCATGAGCAAAGCTCCAGGGAGAATGTGGGTGTCTGGCATCCTTTTAAAAAGCACCCAAGTGAAGATAAGGATGGGGAAGAAGAGGGCGCGTCCATCACGCTGTTTGGAAAATAATTCCAAGTGTTGATTTTTTTACACCACCTTCCACTTGAGCGAGGGTGACCTTGGGCATCCCCCTTGGGGTGGAGAAAGCTTTTAAAAGCCCAGCTCATGGGGAATGGGAAGAGGGACTAAAAGACCTCCCATTTGTAGAGTTTCTTGCCACCTGCTTTATGTCCTTTCCCTAATCCATCCCCACATCCACCCTAGGAGGAAGAGTCTGGATGTTGTCCACAGGCAAGCAAATCCACGGGTGGGAATCATCCCTGTATACCCAGCCCCAGAGAAAGGGCTCAGAAAACAGTGGAAAGGCTAGTTGTTGTCCAACATCCCCAATTTACAGATGTAAAAACTGAGGCTCAGAGCAGGCAAATGGCTTGCTCAGCTTCTCACAGCGAGCTGGCCTGTCAATGACTCAGCCACCACAATGCCTGTCCCACTACGTCCAGGCACGGAGCCAGGTGCTAGGGATACGGATGGGGACCCAAAAAACACGGGGTGGCCACTTTGCTGAAGCTCACCATCTCCGATTGGAGGAGGCAGAGAGCTCCCGAGTGGATAAGGAGACAAGCAGAACAACCTCAGCTATACTCCATGGCTGAGAAAGAAATAAGCAGGGTGTTGGGGTCAGTGGGGCTGACAGCAGTGGGCAATGGGGGAGGGGGCGCCATTCCGAGCCCCATCTGTAGACCTTGGAAAGCAAGGAAGCTGAAGCCTATCTCAGACCCAGTGAGGTCTTCAAGGGCAGGAAGGACACCTGACTTGAGAGCCCAGGGTCTAGCACAAGATCTGGCTCACGGGTGATGCTCAGTGTTTCAGGATGGATGCGTGGAGGGTTGTCATTATTACGAATCATGTTCTCATCGTTCCCTGCGTTCCTTTATCAGAGCTTCCCTGGAAACCCCATCTGGGCTTGCTGATGATCTCGAGTCAATAACCTACTAATTCCAGTTAATGTGAAGCCCAGGCCAGGGGACGTGATGCCCTCACCAGGTCACATAAATCACAGGCTTCCTCCCTGGTCCCTGTGTCCTGGTCCCTCTGTTGAACTGGTGCCCACACGGCAGCCCTCTAGGAGCCAGGTGGGAGGTCTGGCCTCTGGGGTCACCAGTTCCACGCCAACCGTACCTTGAGCCACTTCTGCACTCACCTGCTACAGGCCACCCTGACTGAAGGCCACCCCTACAGGTCATCCTTTGTGTTCATGCCATTGTACACACGGTTTTCTCCTCCGGGAGTGGCTTCTCCTCCCGCTATCACCCTGTTCGGCACCTCCTTCACCCTGTGAGCTCCCACTCAAATGTCAAAACTCCGATCAGGAGTGACCTCCTCCAGGAAGCCTTCCCTGAACTCCAGGGAGTGTTCGGTGCCTCCTCCGGGCTCCCCCATTGCAGCACTTACACTGGGTCGTAATCGGCTGTTTCTATGTCCATTTCTTGCCCCCAGAATGAAACAATGGGAATGTCTTGCCCCAGCACCCAGCAGAGGACCCAACACAGAGGCCACCGGGAATAATTGTAAGTGAAACTATTTCTGTTCATCCATCCTGGTAGACTGATTGCAAAAAGGCCCCAATTCTCTGCTCTTCCTGAATCCGTAGCCCTTGCGATGTGACCTGGAAGTTCTTCCCATCAAAGGATGGAGACTTCTCCCCACCTCCTGCATCTGGACCAGCCATGTGATTTGCTTCAGCCAGTAGAATATGGCAGAAGTGACATTATGCCAGTTCTGAGCTGGGGTCCTAAGAAGCCCTGTAGCTTCCCTTTTCTTCTTAGAACCCTGCCCGCCGGCAGGCAAGCGAGTCCGGGCTAGCTCGATGGGAGGCACCAGACACGTGGCCCGGTCGCCTCTACCAGCCCCAGCAGCTGCCACTCGACCTCAGAACATGGGAGTGGTGTCATCTTAGATCAGCCAGCCTCCCCCCCAGCTCACCAACTTGCAAGAGCGGGCCCGGCTGGGATCAGCCAGGCCTGGCCCAGATCAACAGAACTCTCCAGGTAACCTGTGAGAAAGAAACAAACAAACACTAAAAAAAGTTAGTCGGTGTATGCTTCTGAGACTCTGTTGCCCAAACGTGGCAGTGGATAGCAGATTTCCCTCCCACCCTGGCAAGAGGGCAGCAAAACCACCAATTTCCCCTGGAAATCGACTCCCAACGATAGGATTCAGCACATCAGGGGCTCTTGAAGGTGGGTCAAAGCGCAAATCCTGCAGCTGTCTCCAATGGAGCAGGTGGAAAGTGACCACCAGCTGACCGAGTGTCCCATCGCCCCAGGTACAATGGAAAAGTCAAGCCCCAAGGCACTTCCAGAAAATCTCAGAGTCTGGCAAAGGCCTTGGCCAGAATGCTGAACTCCGTCTGGGGAATAAAGCCAGACACATCACTCTTTTGGACAAGCAATTTTTTTTTTTGCATAATTGACAATTCTTGGCATATTCTCTCCTTCTCTGCACACGGTTTCCCTTTCATGTCACTCAGGCACGTACCAGACACTCCGAGGTGATTTCCCTTGAAACGAGAATGCCGAAAAGACCTCTGGCTCCCTAACCTTAAATATTCTACTCGTTATAAATTCCCCGAGGAGTCTTCTCAGCTCCAAATATCAGGGGAACAGAAAGGGAGAGAAAGGGGAAGAAAAAAAAAAAAAAAACCACTTCTCAGAACAGTTCTTTGTACTTGAGATTCTTTGGTTTGTATTAAAATATTCTCATCTCCTCGTAATTTATGAGCACTCCTGGCACTAAGAGGGTTCACTTTGTCCCTGATCCTCCATTCTAGAAATAAAACTAACAGTGTCAGAGCGGACGTCTTGAGGAGGGAGGGAGCAATGGGCCAGAAACTTCCAGAGTGTTTGATTTGAGCAATCTGAGAAAGGCTCAGCAGACTCATTCCCTGAGCCCTCTTGTCAGGGAGGACACCCAGCAGCAGGCCCCTCCCCATCCATGATCTCACTTGATTTTCAGAAGAGTCCTACCAAACTAATATAATCATTATCATGCCCCTTTTTCAGAGAAAGAAAGTGAGACTCCTGGGGATGAAGTGTTTTCTCAAGAGCCAGAGCTGGTCAAATAAGGAACAAAAGTTTAAATTTAGGTGCGGCTGACACCCAACTGCTCTTACCGGTCAACCGTACCAACTGGAGAAGTAATCAGGGAAGCCTGCCTGGAAGAGGCAAGACTTAAACTAAGTCTCAGAGCTGCTGGAGTCCCAGCTAGCTGTGTTTTCTAGGGGCAGTAATGTACCTACCTCATACACTCAGTTCTCTGTAAGACCCTGAAGGGGGCATGATCTCTAATTCAGCCAACATCATTTTTTTTTTTAAATACGTAAGTCTGATATTTTCTCCCTTACTTAAAAATCTCTGCTGCTCCCACCCCTATGCTAAGTAAGCAAAACTGAATCACCTGAGCATGAGCATGGTTCTTTTTTTGTTTTTTAAGATTTATTTATTTTATTTGAGAGAGAGAGAGTGGGGGAGAGGGGCAGAGGAAGAGAGAGAGAATCCCAAGCAGACTCCCCGCTGAGTGCAGAGCCTGACATGGGGCTCAATCCCATGACCCTGAGATCATGATCTGAGCCGAAATCAAGAGTCAGACGCTTAACCAACTGAGCCACCCAGGCACCCCTGAGCATCGTTCTTGATAATTTGCCCCAAACTACCTTTTCAGTGATCCATCTCAGTACCATCAGCACCGCCCGCCCCCCGCACACACACGTGTGCACACACACACAGATACCCCCAAAGAGGCCCCATGTGCTAGTCAAACACTTCACCTCTGGATACATACTTCCTCCTCTACATCTCTCACGGTATTCCCACTTCCTACAATACCCTTCTCTGCCTAGTGAACTTCTACTCATCCCTCAGAGCCCAAGTCAAATGCCCCCTTGTGCTTCATGCCTTCATTGCCGCAGCTCTTTGTACATGTCTCTGGTGAGAACCAGCACAATACTAATTGGCCCATAGTGTGATGTCGGTCCCCCAGACAGTGAGATTTGGAGGTGGGAGCCCAAGTATTAGATATCCTTGAACCCCACAGCTTCAGCATGGGGCATGGCCGTTCTTCCAGTTGTCAGTAACCTCAGATGCTGGTTGGATTTCAGGAGATGCCTGTTGGGTGAAGCCAAGCCTCTGTCTCACACACACACACACACACACATACACACACACACACACTAAAGTCTGTCTCAAAACCTTACATGTAGTTCGTGCTCAATTAGTACATTTGATGGGTGAATGGGACATCACTCTTCTCACCTAAAACTGCTTGTTTCGAGAGGATTAAAACAAACAGACAACAAAAATCAGCGCTGGCATGTGGTCTGACCCCTCCACGGAGGAAAATAGACTCGCGGCTCCTTTGCCTGCCCAGCTCTGTCTCTTACTCACTCTGAGACCCAGATAAATCTTTTTTCTGACAGGCAGCCTACCTCACTTAATATCGTCCGTGAGAGCCGAAATCAGGGGTTTTCAGATCCAAAGCCTGAGCTGACCCTGGAGAGAGAAAGTGGACAACGTAGTAAAATGGCAGCCTGGAAATTAAGTCCCAGCGCCCGTGTCTTTGCTCCCAAATGTCTTGTAGAAATAAGATGCGTGGGCTTGGGAGGCCTCAGTTCTGTCCCGACACTGTCATTCCTACCCTGGGTACCACAGCTGAACCTCTTGGCCTGCCTGAGCCTCAGCTTTCTCATCCACAAAATGGGAAGAAGGGGAAATCAGCTGCTGCCTGGCAGCCTTCCTGGGTCAGGAAACGCACTCTCTGCTCGAGGTCTGGTTTCATCCGTGACGAGGGTAGGGCAGAGACCACTGTCAGACTTGAGGAGACCGGGGCCCACAGAGGAGAGGTAACTTGCTCAAGGCCACACAACCAAGGAGCGCAAAAGCAGAAATTGTGCCCGGTCGTGTGACCTCAGAACACACTGATTTCTAAAGTGCTTCTAGAACATGGTGCGGACTATGACAAGGCCCTGGGGGGACCCCGGAGAAGCTGGTGCAGGAAGCTAGCACAGGGCCGCCCACTTCTGACGGGCACGGCTGGGAGACCAGGCAGCTCTTCTGTGACTTCGAGCAGCCCGGGAGTGAGAGCACAAGGCCTAATCGGGAGAGCCAGGATTCGGGGAGGAAGTCTGTCCCTGCCCAGGCTCGGTAGTCAAGAACCCAGGCATGGAGTCAGGCACTGGATTTACATCTGGCTGTGACTTGTACAAGCTGTGTGATTTGGGGCAATAACCTCCCCTCTCTGGGGCTCGGTTTCCTTATCTGCACAGGGGGACAAACAACCCAGGGCCTGGCCCATAAGAAGCAATAGTGTTGGGCGCCTGGGTGGCTCAGTCGGTTAAGCGACCGCCTTCGGCTCAGGTCATGATCCTGGAGTCCCTGGATCAAGTCCCGCATCGGGCTCCCTGCTCGGCAGGGAGTCTGCTTCTCCCTCTGACCCTCCCCCATGTCTCTCATTCTCTCTCTCTCAAATAAATAAATAAAATCTTAAAAAAAAATGATGTAAATCCAACCTTTTAGTAACTCTCCATCATCTATGAGATAAATCGTGTCTGGTAGGAAAAGAAGCACTCTTGCTCTAGATTTGTGCTGTCTATGGTAGGTTACTAGTCATATGTGGCTATTTAAATTTAAATTCATTTGCAGCTGACTAAAATATAAAAAATCAGTTCCTCAGTCACACTAGCCACACATCTCAAGTGTTCAATAGCCACATGTAAAACTAACTGCTACCAAAGGCAGTTCAGATATAGAATATTCTCATTATCACATAAAGTTCTTTGGACAGCGCTGATCTAAATTCAAGATATTTTTTAAAAAGGGGGACAGATGGGGCGCCTGGGTGGCTCAGTTGGTTAAGCAACTGCCTTCAGCTCAGGTCATGATCCTGGAGTCCCGGAATCGAGTCCCGCATCAGGCTTCCTGCTCGGCAGGGAGTCTGCTTCTCCCTCTGACCCTCCCCCCACTCATGTGCTCTGTCTCTCATTCTCTCTCTCGCAAATAAATAAAATCTTAAAAAAAAAAGAAGCAATGGTGTTATTATAATATTACATCTTAGCTAAAGACACAGGTGTGATGTGTGCTATGGGGGAGGGGGGAAGTGAGAGTGGAGACAAAAGATGAGAATCGCTCATCCACTCCAACTTCCAAGCATCTGTTTCTCTCCTGTGCTGTCCTGTAAGGGAGCCACGAACCACACGTGGCCCTTAACCACTTGAACCGTGGCTTATTGGAATTAAGCTGTGCTATTAAGTGTGAGTGTAAAATGCCCTCAGAATAAAAACAAAGGTTAAAAATCTCATTAATGGAGACGCCTGGGTGGCTCAGTCGGTTAAGGGTCTGCTTTCAGCTCAGGTCATGATCCTGGGGTCCTGGGATCGAGCCCCACATCGGGCTCCCTGCTCAGCGGGGAGTCTGCTTCTCCCGCTCCCTCTCCCACTCCCCCCACTCATGCTCTCTCTCTCACTCTCTCTGTCTCAAATAAATAAAATCTTTTTTAAAAAATCCCCTGCTTCTCCCTCTGCCTCTCTCTCTCTCTCTGTCTCTCATGAATAAATAAAATCTTTAAAAAAAAAAAAGGGGGGGCGCCTGGGTGGCTCAGATGGTTAAGCGTCTGCCTTCGGCTCAGGTCATGATCCCAGCGTCCTGGGATCGAGTCCCGCATCGGGCTCCCTGCTCGGCGGGGAGCCTGCTTCTCCCTCTGCCGCTCTCTCTCTCTCTGTCTCTCATGAATAAATAAATAAAATCTTTAAAAAAAAAAAAATCCCGTTAGTAATCATTCATATTGATCACATATTGCAATGATAATTTTGATAGATAGGTTCAATAAAATACCTTATTAAAATTAATTTCACCCGTTCCTTTTCACTTTTCTTCATGAGGCTACTAGAAAATCTAAAATTACATTTGCGGTTCACATTTGTGCCGCACATTACATTTCTACTGGGCAGCACCTCGTTGGATAACCACACCAAATGATCTGCCTTTTGAAACTCGATTCTGAGGTCAGCTACTTCCTGGCTGTGTGAACTTGGGCAAGGGGCTGGCTCTCTCTGAGCCTTAGTGTCCCCATCTGTAAAAGGAGGATCATCCTTTGAGGAGATCTGGTGAGCGCCAAGTCATTATGTTTGCAGTGTCCCGCACATACTTGAGAGATAGGAGCCTCCTTTCTCTCTCGGGACCCGGCCTGGGGGCTGAGCCCCGGGACAACGCTTGCCCCTGCAGGAAGCGGGTGAAGGGTTTCCTGGCCAAGCCTCAGAGGGTCTCCACCTCAGCCAAGATCTCCTTCCCGTCCCTAGAATGGTGACTGCCTCACCAGCTGGCTCCTGGAGTGAGGTGAGGCTTTCCCACTGTGGTTGATTGCAAAATAGGACCAAAGATTCTTCCCAGCACTGTGAGTACCCCTCGCCCAGGCCTCCAGTATCTGAGGACACCCTGGGTCCCTTGCCCAGTGCCCACCCCTTGTTCACAAAGCTGTGGAAATAAGAAGGCAGGCGAGAGAGGCAAGACGTGGCCTGGCCCTGCCTGGATCCCATGCCTGCCTATGTGCTGCAGGTATGCACGCCCTTCTGGGAGAATGGCCCCTTCCCTGCCCTGGCCCCCGGTTGTAGAGGCCAAAGAGTAGCCAGACGTTGACTTGAGGCAGGAAGGCAAGGCATCCCCTTGCTTTGCATCCCTGAGCCGAGGGCACCTGCTGTCCACCCTGCCAGGGAGGATGGAAATTTGCTACCCTGATTAGGAAGCACAAGGGTTGTGATACCCCAAGGAAACACCTGCTGCAGAATGGGGAAGCTGGGACAGACACCTGGTCACTCTTTATCTCAGGTTCCTACCTAAAACAGCCCCACCTGCTGCCTGCTCACCCAGCCTGAGTTGCAGGGTGGGACCCCGGACACTGGGTTCTGGGCCCAGCCCTCCCCCCGACCTCCTCGCTGGGGATCCTGTGTGATCCTGAGCAGGTGCACTCCCCACTCTGGGACTTGGCGATTTTTAAACCCCCCCCCCACTGGACATCAGACAGCATGCGGGATTTTGAATGGGGCAGGCACTAACATTTACGGGCTTAACTTTGTGCAAGTGGCCCCCTGTACCTCTCCAAGACTCAGTGTCCCCATTTAAGAGATGGGGATATTAATATGGTCTGCCTTACGATGTGGCTGAAATTGTAACAGTGTTTTTTTTTTTCTTAAAGTGCTTAGCACAATGTCTGGCGCTCAGCAAATATTCATGAAATGGTTATTATCAGTCGTGTGCTGGTAAACCAGCTCTGGGGGTGGCAGGGAGAAGGGGCACTGATTTATCGCACTGACCAATTTTCATGGTGCAAATGTTTCCATCGTGACTGATTTCAAGCCAGTGGTTTAACAACTGGCTTACAAAACTCCTGAATATTTAACAATCGGCTCTAGTGAACCGGTGTGCGCCGGCTTCAGCTCGGAGGGGCCATCTATTATTGCTCTTAGCATTATTTTTACTATTCAACCAAGCAGCTTTGTTTGTGGGTTTTCCTTTAATAAATCTACACAAGACTTCACTTTCAACACTGGGTTCTGCAAGGCTAAAAATAGTTTGCAAGCCATCGAAGTAGATGATCTGGTAAAGTCCCCTCCGGCTTGAAATAACATCCCAGGGATTCTGTACCTGAGTCCTCCCCGCTCCCCCCAGAGAGAATTCCCCAGGCACCGAGCCCTGCCCCACGCCATTTTCCCTCATAGCACCACACTGGGCAAGTCGGAAAACACTCACCAAAAGAGGGGCACGAAAGGGCCAAGAAATGAGATCCTCCCCTGACATTCTAGCTGTGTGGCCTCAGACAAATGGTTCGACCTCTCTGGGCCTCATCTAGCGCACAGAGCCACTGTGAGAGGTTATTAATGAGATAATGTGTGTGGATCGTATGCGAAATGTGCGTCAATAAAATCTCACTATTATTAAAAATACTACCGATAATATAACCACCAGGCCCGGCCCCCTGCCCCCATGGAGGGTCTCCGGCAAGTTGTGTGCCCCAGAGCTAAACCCTTGGGTCTGAGCCTCCGCACCAGCTCTCTTTCCCATTGCCTCACTTCCACACCCACCCCGGGACTCGTTTATTTATTTCCTTCTGAATCCTCAAAGTCCATCAAACTGTGGAGTGGTTGGATGGATTTTTTAATTAATTAATGCAGAATCAATGGCGAAGTGATTGTTTTGGCCCTGGCTGGATGGGGAGCCATCTCGACTATGGGAAATAAATGGATGGCTCTGGGCAGCGTGGTGGAGGAGGAGGGGAGGGGACTTCATTGAGCGGTGATTGCGCTGCGGGTACTAAGACCTGGGAGGCCCAGCACCTGCCGTGAGAGACAAGAGAGAGAAGTGAAAGGTGGCCAACATGCCTGCCCCAGAGCCCAGGAGATCAGAGCTCCGGCCCGGACACCCCCACAAAGCAGCTGTGTGACCTTGGGCAAGTCACCACACCTCTCTGAGCCTCCCTGGCCTCCCAGGGTTGCTGTAAAGATTCAGTTCAGGGGTGCCTGGGTGGCTCAGTTGGTTAAGCGACTGCCTTCGGCTTAGGTCATGATCCTGGAGTCCCGGGATCGAGTCCCGCATCGGGCTCCCTGCTCGCCGGGGAGTCTGCTTCTCCCTCTGACCCTCCTCCCTCTCATGCTCTCTGTCTCTCATTCTCTCTCTCTCAAATAAATAAATAAAATCTTTAAAAAAAAAAAAAGATTCAGTTCAGACACATGCTAACTACGACATGGATGGACCTTAAAAGCATCATGCTAAGTAACATAAGCCAGGCACAGAAGGGCAAAGAGTAGATGATTCCATTTCTATGAAGTATCTGCAATGCGCAAATTCACGGACACAGGAAGTAGAGCAGAGGTTCTTGTCCCTCCCCCGCCCCCTTCTCTAAAATAAATTAAAAAATAAAATCTTTTAAGTAAAGAAGAAGAAAAATAAGGTATGCTGAGTGCCTGACACTGCCTGGCTTCCAGAAAGTGCTCACTCAATATGCATTTTAATTGTGACTACTCTTATATTTATTATATTATTAATTATATATTATATTCGTATTACGATTATTATTCTAAAATCACCAGGGTGAAGTGATATATTCACGCAGACTGCAAAATATGACGAAAAAGTCTTCCCATCCCTATACACATGCACACGTTTCCGAAGGGACTGGGCAGCTCCCTCGAGAGATGGGGTCTATTTCCCACCCTTTGAATCTGGGCTTGGCCACATGACTCGCTTCGGCCGGTGCCTTAGCTTCCCGTGGCTGCTCTCAGCTTCTAAATTACTGCAACTGTCGTGGCTTAAAACAACACATTTTAGGGGCACCTGGGTGGCTCAGTCGTTAAGTGTCGGCCTTCAGCTCAGGTCATGATCCCAGGGCCCTGGGATCGAGCCCCACATCGGGCTCCCTGCTCCGCGGGAAGCCTGCTTCTCCCTCTCCCACTCCCTCTGCTTGTGTTCCCTCTCTCACTGTCTCTCTCTCAAATAAATAAATAAAATCTTTAAAAAAAACACACACACATTTTATTCCCTTACATTTCTTAGAGGTTGAAAGTCCGAGGCAAGCCTTAAGGGCAGAAGTCGAGGGGTTTGGCAAGGCTGGTTCGGGCTGGAGGTCCTAAAGGGAGAGTCTGTGTCTTTGCCTTTTTCAGATTCCGGTGGCCACCTGGATTTCTTGGCATGTGGCCTCTCCCTCCATCCTCAAAAGCTATTATTCTAATCCCTGCTTCCAACATCACACGACCTTCTTCTTTTCTGTAGTACCCCTCTGCTTCCTTCTCATAAAGACCCTCATGATGATGCCGTGCCCACCCCAGGATGTAGGATCATCTCCCCATCTCAAGATCCTTCGATTAATCACATCTGCAGAGTCCCTTTTGCCATATAAGGTAACATGTTCCTACAATCCAGGGATTAGGACCTGGGCATTTGAGGAGAGAGTGGGGGCATAATCCAGTCTACAACAACCAATGAGACTTTACCAAATGTGGCCCAGGGAGAAGCTCGTGAAGAACTTGCGCCATAGGGCTAACTGTGCTGGAGCCCTTCTACCACGAAGCGTGTGAGCTCAAACCAGCCTTCTGGAAAAGGAGAGATTCATGGCTCCATCGCCCCTGTCACCTTAGCCAGCAGCCAACAAACCCGCAATGGTGGAGCCTCCCTGCCGCCGCGCAGCCAAGGGCCAACTCTTGTGTGAGCCCAGCTAGGACCAGCAGAAGAACCTCCCAGGTGCACCCATTCACACTGCCATCTCACAGGATCCTGAGTTAAATAAGCCATTCTTGGTTTAAGCCACTGAGTTTCCTACAGTTTTTTTTTTTTTTTTTAAGATTTTATTTATTTATTTGACACAGAGAGACAGCGAGAGAGGGAACACAAGCAGGGGGAGAGGGAGAAGCAGGCTTCCCGCTGAGCAGGGAGCCCGATGCGGGGCTTGATCCCAGGACCCTGGGATCATGACCTGAGCCGAAGGCAGACGCTTAACGACTGAGCCACCCAGGCGCCCCTTCCTACAGTTTTTTACACAGCAAAAGCTCACTGAGTCACCAGACGACCATTGAGATGGTGAGGGGAGAGAACATTTATTGAACACTTACTGTATGCAACGCACATTTCTCATGTGATCTCGTTGGACCCTCACAAATTCCTCACGTTAGGCATTCATATTACAGACGAGGAAACTGAGGCTCAGACAGGGGAAGCAATTGGCTTAAGACCACATGGCTGGGAGTTTGGGGAATCAGGTGTCAGCCTCAGGCCTGCCTGAGCCCAAAGCCATTGGTCTTCCAACAGCCCCACCCCTGCCAGATCCTGCCAGGCCAACACGTTCATCTGTGCTGCTGGCTTGTTCTTCCTCACTCACCCTTCCAACAACTGCTACCAGCCACCCAGCTATTCGGTGGTTATTTACGGAGGCAGGAAAGCAAAGCAGTTAGGCATTCATGCGCTAGTACACCGGAGTCAAATTCCAGCTTGGCCTCTTCCTTGCTGTGTGACCCAGAACAAACCAATTCACCTCTCTGAGCCTCAGCTTCCTTGTCAGTAACATGGGGAAATGGAAGTGTCTATTACTTTCTGCAAGTGAAACGAGCAGAGTCATGGAAAGCATTCAGCGCAGAGACTAGAATGTAGGAGGTGCCCAGGGAATGCTAGTTACAGTTATTGAAAGCCGACGCTGAAACCGTCCCTGGGCGGACCAAGAAGATGCCAGGCCCCACCCAACAGGGGCAGGGCCTCCTCCCTACCAATGAATTCCAGGGCGCTGACCATTTCAGACCCTGTTTCCTTCACCTTCTGGACAAAGAGGAGATGCCGCAAGGCAATGAAAAGAAGAGCCAATCCTTCCTCAGGACACCAGGGCCCCCAGCTCAGCCCCAAACCCACACTGTGACCCATCGTGGGGTCCTCAGGTTTTCCTTCTCCATCACGAGGGGACAAACTTGCGGACTGTTTCTTCCCCTCCTGCCTTGCTTCAGCTAAGGATCGTCAGCGCTTTACCCCCCTTCAGGCTAACCTGACATCGGAACGGGCTTCCCAGCACATGCATTCGGTGCCAGGCTGGTTTTGATAATCCGGGGAATGCTGTTATTTCTTGATGATGTCCACCTACCCCCTTCCGCAGCCCATGATAAATTTGCATTGGGGACTTCAAAAAGAGAGAGAAAAAGAAAGAAAGAGGGCTGTCTTTGAAGTGAATGACATGAATTATTTCGACCTAACTTACTAATTAAGACCTCATTAGCAGCCCAAATTTGTGATAGATCAGCAGAGGACTTGGCACAATGGTTTAATTTAATGATTTCTTGCATTACTTTGTTAATCATCTTTAGTCTGATTTAATTTATGCCAATGTGACTGTCCTAATTTCTAATTAAGGCATTGATGGCGGGGACGGCCGCCATAGCATAAGAATTTCAACCAAGGCTGATACAAAAGCAGATATTCGTTTTTAAGGCCTGTGAGGTGGCAGTTTGCTAAGCCGGCTGCTTATTGTTTTATTCTCCCAGAAAGGTTGGGGAGGGTCTGGTCTTTGCCTGGGGCAGATGGTTTCTCACTAATCACAGACCTTTACAATCATCGATTTTTTTAAAGGCTGTGAAAAAGACCTTGGAGATTAACTAGACCAGCCTGCTCATTTCACACATGAGGCAACAGGGGCCAGAGAGGGTGAGGGGCTCCCTCAAGGTCACACAGCGTGGGAGGAGACCCCAGACTCTCCTCCATGGCCACCCACTGGGAGGCCCCAGGCGGCAGGTGGCGGCTTCTGCAGGAGCTGCAATTGCCTGGGATTTGGGTCAGTGAATTGAAATTGGCATAATAATTCCGATAAGTCCCAGTCCTTAAGCACTAGGCTCTGAGCCAGAAATTCCACGTACCTTTTTCTCAAATCCACAAACCAGCCCTACACGTTATAACTCCTGCCCTCCCATTTTATAGTTGAGGAAACAGACTCAGGGAAGTAGAATGCCTGTCCAGGTTCCCAGAGCAAAGAAGTGGGATTTGAACCCAGGTTTGTCTGATCCCCAAATGTGTGCACTGGCCATTGCCCCGGCTGCCTCTCCAAGTCACCACTGGGGATTCACAGAATTTGTGAAGGAGGTGCCAGGAGCTGTGCTGAGCATTTCATGTGAGAATCCCATTTGGTCCTCACGACATCCTGTGAAGAAGGCATCATTCTTATGTCCAATTAAACGCAGAGAAAACAAGGATCAGAGAGGTTATGTGAACTACCCAAAGTTGCACAGCAAGATGACAAATACTAAACCATTCCCTCCTGCCTCTTCCTAACTCCAAAACTTCCTACACCTCACCTTTCCCCTGAATATTTCTGAGCTCGGTTGAGCTAGAATGTCTGGGCTTTGCCTACCCAGGGCACTTGAATATGCTTTGGGACTTCCTTCATAGCGACAAAGACAGCCCCAAGCCATGGGAAGAGCGGAGAGCCAAGAACCAGGATTCCCATGTTCGCATCCTAATTCTGCCACCAATTTACAAATCCTGTCCCCTTCCCGGGGCTCATTTTCCCCATCTGCAAAATGAGGGGATAGGAAAAGTAGTCCTCCAACACAAGTGCACGTTGGAATCACCAGGGCTTAGCAAAATAAAATGCTCATGGCTGCACTGTGTCCCAGACCTGAAGAATCTGAATCTTGGGGTCCAAGGTCCAGGACTCTTGCTGGTGACCAACATGCTTAGTGATGCTGATCCACCCTTCTTTGGGGGGCTCACCAGACTTGATGATTCATACTGGCCCCTACACCCCCTGATGTGATGAAAAATACCCTCTTGACCTCTTGACGTTGCTACTCAAACCATTCCTTCCCATGTCCTCCTCCCTAGCACTGTAAATAGTACCCAGATGCTCAGATCAAACACTGGAAGCGTCCTTGGTACCTCTCTCCCTGTATCTCCGTATCTAATCCATCAGGGTATCCTGTCAGCTTGACCTCCACATACATCCTGAAGCTTCGACTTCTCTCCTCCCTGCTGTCCGGCCCTTAATGACTGTGCGACCGCCTCCAGCCTGTGTCCCCAGGACTAGCCCAGCCCCCTACGGTCCGTTCTCCACCCACTCCACCCCAGCACCCTAGTGACCTTGGCAAAATATAAACTGACCATCTGCCCCCTCCTGAGTCTAACCATCCCAGGGTATTCGTCACTCCTAGAATTACACCCCACACTCCTTCTCTTGGGACTGTGAGACCCTTCGTGAGCTGGGGCTCCCCACCTCCCCATTACCTCCCTCTTAGCATACCAGGCTCCTACCCCACCAACCTGCACTCTGTCCTTAGAAGGAGCCGAGTTCACTCTAACCTCGAGTCTTGGCGCCTGGTGTTGTTTCCTTCCGCCTGGGTGGGGGGCCTGGCTCTTTGACCTGCCTATCTCCTTCCTGCCATTGTCCCCAACTTTCCAATCTAAAGGCGCCCTGCCCAGGGTATCCCCCACCCTCACAGCCTGCCTTATTCCCTTGGTAGCATGGATCAGCACCTGAAAATTATCTGTTTTCTTTCGTCCCGTTGTCTCTCCCTGTAATGTGATATAACAAGAAATATATATTTGGTCTTTGTTCCTGGCACAGAGCTCCTAAAACCCTTGGAATTTCGTGAGTGACGAGGCGATAGGAGCATCTTTTGTTATTCATAAGTCCCTTTCAACCATACCTGAGTTTATGCTAATGAGGTGACTTTTGGAGAGCCCCGGAGAAGGGGGGCTGGTTGCCAGGGGAACCAATCATATGATTAGAGGATTGGAACTTTCAGGCCAAGCCCCCCAACCTCTGGGGAGGAGAGAGGGGCTGGAGACTGAGTTCAATCACCAATGGTCAATGATTTAATCAATCGGCCCGGTGTAATGAAGCCCTCCATGAAAACCCTCAACAGTGGGGTTCAGAGCTTCCAGGTTGCTGAATCTCCACCAGCTAGGTGCTAGGAGGTGCTCCCCAAATGGCGCATGGGAGCTCTGTACCCCTCCTCCCATACCTGGCCCTAGGTATCTCCTCCATTTGGCTGTTCCTGAGTTGTATCCTTTATTAACAAACAGGTAATAGTAAGTAAAGTGCTTTCCTGACTTCTGTGAGCTGTTCTAGAAAATTATTGAACTCGAAGAGGGAGTTCACAGGAACCCCAGATTTATAGCCGATTGATCAGAAGTGCAGGTGGCTTGTGATGGGTGTCTGAAGTGGGGGACAGTCTGGTGGGACTGAACCCTTCACCAGCGGGGTCTGCACTAACTCCACATAGTTGATGTCAGAGCTGAATGAAAGGACTCCCAGTTGGTGTCCAGAAAGAGAACTGGTTGGGGTGTGGGGGGAAACCCATACATATGTATCAGAAGTGTTGTGAATGATAGAAAAACAAAAACAAAAGCACTGTTTTTTTCCTTTTATTGGTATGTGAAGTAGTGGCAGATAAAGAGGGCTTTTTTTTTTTTTTTTTCATTTTACCCCCACCCAACGTCACCTCCATGGAGACAGGATCGCTGCCTTTCTGGTGCATCAAAGCGCCTCCATGGTGCGACTGGTGACAGAGCGTGCACCCCAGAAGGACTCATCAGATGAACAAATGTAGGAAGGATGACATCATGCTCCCGGAAGTGCACTGATCCAAATTCCAGTCCTTGGGGATGTCCTAGAAGTGAAACCCTTAAGGAAGGACATCCTCAGGACCTTTAGTGCACAGGGCAACCTCAGACCAGGATGAGAACTAACCCCAACCTTCAAATGACTCCTTTGTCCCAGAGACCCAGACTCCCTTATGCCCTTGAGCACAATCCCAGAGAATTAAAAAGTTCGAAAGAAAGTGCATCTGCTAATGTGCAACATTTATGTTAGTCAATATAGATTCATTTAATGCAATAAATGACATAATTGGACTTTTATTTCCATAATATATTTTTCTAAGATAACTAATATTTTGAGTACCCGTGGCCTACTGATGTCTCCTGAAGGAACATATTTCCTGTATTATTACTCTTGTATAAAACTGACATTTAAACAGTTTAATAAATGAGCAGTTGTTTGACTTGTATCAGTTTCAATACATTCCAGGATATTAATAAAATATATTTCATAAGCCAGCTCAATAGACCATGCCGTAAAAACTCAATGATTTATTAGCGATACACTTGCTATTAGTTGGGACAGATACTCAAAATGCCATTAGGGTTAAAATAATAATCAATCAAACTAATTAGACCCTATTTTTCATATGCAAATATAATTAAGCATACATTTCTCCGTAACTTTAAAGAGAATTATTGAAGCTCAGTCTTGTATGAAGAGCCCCTCACTTGAGTTAATGAAATGACAGTGTCTCAAGTTGGATGTGCAAACAAAATTGATGAACCGTTCTAGGCTTTGAGGATCAGAGGGAGGTGCGATGGGAGGAGAAGGGCTAGGAAAGAACCACTCTGTACACCCCAGTCTATTCTTCCCATTAATGCTGATCAGCAGAAAGTTTCAAGACTCAATGTGGGCAAGGATGACAGAACCAATATGGCACCACGGGCAAGAACATGGACTCTGAACTCACACTGCTGTGTTCAAATCTTAGCTTCACCAACAGAGTGGATCTTGGGCAAGTTAACCTCTCTCTGTGCCTCTGTTTCTGCATCTGTAAAATGGGCATGATGATGGTGAGAATAGCAGTATATGCCCTGAGGTTTGCTTGAAGGAGTGAGTGTGCCCCTAGCTCATAGCCAGTGCTCAGTAAACACTAGCTGTTTTTATCTGGGAAGCAGTTCATTTGCCCCGCAGCTCTGTCTGCAAGACCTCTCAGCCACTCGCTGGTTGGGTGACCCTGGGAAAGTCTACTCCCCTCTCTCTGAACATTCAGGGAGTTAGTCTAGATGATTCAGAAGGTCAGAGCTAACAGTTGAAAAGGTTGAAGAATGGTCACCCTTAACCGTTCTTTCTGTCTCTGGGTCCAATTCACAAAACCTAGTTGCTCTCAAGGAATAGAGTCAGAATAGTGGAAGAAACCAGAACCAAGTCAGAGCATAAAGCCAGGGCAACCAGGGCTGGTCTCTTCAAAGAAACCCATATTAGAGAGCAAGAGAAGAATTTAGACTGCTTCTGGCTCTGGCCAAATGCTTAGGGAAGCCATTAAGGCCAGGGTCTACAAACATTTTCTTTAAAGGGCCAGACAGTAAATATTTTAGACTTTGCAGGCCATACATCTCTGTCCCACCTACTCAACTCTGCTGCTATAGCATGAAAGTACCCAGAGACATTCCAACAAAGTTTGGAGTTTGTGTTCCAAAAAAACTTACTTTGCAGACACAGGCAATGGAAGGGTTTGGGCTCAGGGGTAAAGGCAATGTCAACTGGGGGGAAAAAGAGGCAATCTCAGCTGATGTAACAAACAAACCCCAAAATATGCCATGGTGGGCGTCTATTTCTAGCTCTTGCAAAGTCCAGTGAAGACATTTGCAGTCAGGCAGCTCTCCAGCTATCCCTCCAAGAGGTACTAAAGACCCAGGTTCTTGCCACATCATGGTTCCCTCCACCCTCAATGAGGGATCTCCAGCTCACTTGGTCTGAGTTCCATCAGTGGAAAGGAAAGAGCATGAAGGATCATACCTGGGAAGGTTGATGGACCCGCTCTGGGTGTGAAGTACATCACCTCACTCACATTTGACTAGAACTTGGTCTCTTGGCCACATCAACTGCCAGGAAGGCTGGGAGATGGGTCCAAGTTGTGTGACTGTCCACGCCATGTGTGCTAGGAACTAGCAGTGTCCGCCAGAGGAGGGAGAAGAACGTTGACTTGTCAGGATGTACCAAGACATATTCACCTTCCTCATTCTGTCTTTTCACGTAAGGTTGGTCATTCTGACAAAGAGCATAGTTAATCCCTTTGAGGTACTTCCTCCAAGACTTCCAGAGTTACCTGCCCATCCCCCTTTTTCCACATTCCCTCCCCATCTTTATCCCTAAGCACCTCCCCCCTTCATCTGTCTCTCCTCCTAGGCAGGCTCTCTCCTTCTTGAGGACAGGGTCAAGTCTGTGGCTCACTACTGCATCTGTCTTCACATTGGCCACATGGGAGATGCTTGATAAAAATTAACTGATGCACGAAGAGATGAGTCTAAGATGAGTTATAATGATCAAGCGCATGTAAAGTCAGGTTTAAGAAAATAATTAAAAAGAGCAAAGAAATGAATGTGGCATATCCCTGGGAGAAAGTCCAAGGAAGTCCAGGTAAAAAGAAAATCTGGAAAGTTCAAGAGAGCCCGGAGCTAAATGTGGTTTCCAGCTGTGGCCACTCTGCCCTAAAGAGTAAGAAAAAAAGGTGTCCATGTGCATGCGTGTGTGTGTGTGTGTGCACACGCGCGCATGCCCGCACACGCGTTGGGTTATACCGATCTCTTTGTCTGAGACAAGAGCTCATGAGTCAGTCTCTAACTTGGTCTGGTTTTCCAGCCTTTTCTTTCCTCCTCAGGTTAGAACACGCAGGGGGCTCTGGAGAGCAGAAAGGTAATTATGCCCAATGGGTGGAGAGCAAACTCAGCATTTTTCGCAAAAAGGCTGTGGGCCCGCCAAGGGACATCTGTGGCCAGAAGTCTGACTTCAACCACAAAATGTATTTTCAGCCTTAGTGAGAAAGAGGGGTGAGGTGGTTGGGGCTTCTGCAGCAATAGCCTTTTTTAAAAAAAATCATTTCAAAATTAAATTAAATGCTATTAAATTAGCAAAAGTGCCAGGGGAGCCTGGGAAGCAAGTCACTCACTCAGATAAATGGCCCAGGCTGGGCATCTTAAAATCATGGAGATGTCAGATGCAAGGGCTGGAAGAGGCTCCAGAGACCTCCTCCCTTCCTGGCTCTTAACCATGCCCTGAATCCGGATGACCCAGGGAGTTCTCCCAAAAGCACAGAGCTGGGCATAACTCTCACAGAGGATCCGGCTCTGCAGGTATGGAGTGGGACTTTATCTCTTAGGAAAGCTCGAGGAGGTAATTCTGACACACACACACACACACAGTTACAAAGCACGGATATACTGCAGAACCTTCATTTTGCTGAGAAGGGTGAGCAGTGACCTGCCAGGTTCTCCCGGCAAGTTATGGAACAGTGCCGGGGAGGGGGGCTGGGTGCGGAGGGAATCAGAGGCTTCTCAGTCCCAGCATGGTGTCCCTTCCCAAGGAAGGAGATTCAAGAGGATTCCAAGGAAGGAGGGGATGTCTCAGGCAGGAGGAGATTTTCCCCTTCTCTGACCCCTGCTAACGCATTCAGAGCGTTCACCCTGCAGCCCCTCTGGTCCAGGGGCTATGCTGGGCACTCGAGACCCAGTGGCGGCCGAGTCCCAGCCCATAATAAGCAAGATGATTTCAGCTACTGATAAATGCTGTGATGGGAGTGAAGCAGGTGGATAAGACTTCAGCAAAAGCAGTCATGATGGCTGCTTTGAGGCGGTGACATTTGACTGAAGAGGACAACAATGAAGAAGTAAATCCAAAGATGAGGAACAAGGAGTATCACGGGAATGTCTAATGGGGAGGCAGCAGGTCAGTAACCTTGGAGTAGGGTGTCCCCGGGGAGCCCTCCCTGAGAAAGCAATCTCTGAACTAAGAACAGAAGGAGAGGTCAGAGTCCATCAAGGAAAGAAGGGAAAGGGAGAGGTTCCATTCATTCATTCATTCATTCATTCAGCATTTTAGCAAATCCCTGACCTGAACAAAGAATGACAGCAACTCTGGGCTTCTCAGTCTCACCTCTGTGGGTGCCGGGCCATTCTTTGTGGTGGGGGCCGTCCTGTGCCTTGTAGTTTTCAGCTAAGGGGCATCCTGAGCCTCATCCTGCAGACCCCAGTAGCACTTCCCAATTTCATCAACCAAAAATGCTTCTGGACATTGTCACATGTTCACTGCCCCCAGCAGTGGTTAAAACCACTGTACCAAAGTGTAATGAGAAAGAGAATAGTAATAATAATATCATATCATATCATATATTCTTAAGAGGAGGTGGAGCTTTGGGACGGACCTACCCCAATCTAGACCCTAAAATACTCCCGGCTCAGGAATGTGCATGGCACATTTCTGCAAGCCCAGTAGACACACCACAGCCCCTCCCTTTAGCAGGTTCATCTGTGGATACTTAACACGTGGACGGAGAAACCAGGTGGAGAAGTCTGGGATGCAGGGCGGTGGGGGAAGCTGAGGAGCACGCTGATGGTGGTCCCCTTTCCTCCCACTGGGGTTTAAAACCTCCTCTCCTGGCTGGGTCGCAGAGGGTCTGCCCACACGGTTCAGGAAAGTGTTAACCGGAGATGTTTATTTATGAACTTGGCCTATTACTGTAGCATAATTTGAATACAGTGCCTATGAGGTTTTTTATTGCCTGCTATAATTTCATTTTTAAAGCTTTCCCTATGCCATACTTTAAAAATGATATCTCAAACAAGAAATAAATTCTGTTTTGCAGCTGTGTTAACTATATTTACCCATGGGACACACTATTTTGTCCTTGACACAAACCCCCAGGGATTTCGCTGAGAATTGCTTTGGCAGCCTTCTCTCGCTCTCTCCCCATGCAGGGAGAGTGCTGCTACTATTCCCTGTGACACCCCACTGAGCCCCAACTGCAGCCCAGAGAGGCCTGAGTCTGGGGGTGGGGGGCAGAGAAGGAGCTGAGAAGCCTCCAGCCTGAGAGCGGCTTCAGCCCCTCCACAGCCGGCCGTGGGGACACGGCAGCACCCTGGGCCCTTCCAAGCCTTCCGACTATAAAATTAGGGCATTGGACAGAACGCTGTCCCCACGGCATGCCCGCTCCCTCCTCACCCCTCCTTGGCAACAGCTGGAACCCTGCAGAATCTCTCCCCCTTCCTCTCCTGCTCTCTTGGAGTCTGTGATAGAGTTTACATAATTTCTCCGTCTGCAGAATGATGGCTCAGGATCCTAAGTCGGCTGGCTTCCATAATTTTCAGCTTTTTTTTTTTTTTACCTCAAAGTGAAAAAAATATTGCAGGGCCCGACTGACAGTAACAATAGCTTACATTTATTGAGCGCTTACTCTTTGCCAGATACCACGCTAAGACGGGATGTAAGCACATTTGATGCGGTCAGCAGCCCTCCAAGCATGTATGACCCTCCCCATTTCCCAGGTGGGCAAACTGAGGCTCGGGGAGTCCGAGGGAGAGTCCACCAGGTTAGCCCAGAGGGGTCAGGAGTAGAGGCTGTGAGAGATGCCATCCTCTGCCCCATGTGCAAGGTGGCCCCCGTTAGCTCAGGAGATGAGCTCCTGTCCCCAGCAAGTCCGGAAGCAAGGTTGTAATTGAAGAGCGAAAGGTGTGGGCACTGGGCAGCCTGCAGGCTACAGCCACCCCAGTGCAGAAAGTTCATCAGATGAGGAGTGGGGGGTGCCGGGAGGAGGAAAAGAGAGAGGGGCCAGAGGTTATCAGTCCTACACAAAACACAGCAACAATACTTCTCACACCTCAGCATCGCAAAAAACACAAAACCCCCAGTTTGGGTGGCAGGCAGCGCAGAGTTCAAATACCGGTCCTTGGTTCTTGGTTCTGCAAAACCTCTTCTGGCTCCGTGACCTCTGCCACCCTGTTTCCCCCTCCTTAAAATGGGGATGGCACCACCTTAGTTCATAGTACCTATTATTTATTATAATTTACTGAATACCTATTATTTTGATGGACATGGAGTCTGGTTCCAGAAAGCCCAAGAGAAGGAGAGAGAAAGCAAGCAGACCAGGCAGAGGAAGCATCAGGTAAGGTATAAGGCATGTTGGCATGAAGTTAGAAAGCCCTGTATTCTGATACTGAGTTCATCATTCATTGAGCACTTGTTAGTTATGAGAGCCTGGACAACTTACTTACACTCTGAGTCTCGGCTTCCTTACCTATAAAATGGAGATATGAATGCCTACACCCAAGATTGTTTGGGATTAAAGTTAATTTGTGCCAAGCACTCAGCACATAGCAGGTGTTTAATATGTGGTACCCGCAATGGTGACTGAAGGTGGCTTAGAGGATCCCGTGCTTGAGAAGAACATGGTCTCTGAAATGGTCCAATCTTAGCTCCACCATTAGTGACTTCCTGTCCCTGAATCTTAGTTTCCCCATCGGGAAAGTGGAAATAATAATTCCCATTTAACAGGAACGTGAAGCGAAAGGGTGGGCAATGATCTTGCATGCTTCTGTCACTGCCCAGAGACTAACACACAGGGGCCAGTGCTGGCCCCCAGGGGAGGAGAGAGCCGTGTGGACTGAGAACCAAGCACAGCCACCCCAGAATGCTGTGGGAATGAATGACTGTTGTTTCAAGCCACCAGGTTTGGGGCCCTTTTGTTATGCAGCATCTCTGAGTCCATAGCTAACTAATACAGGAGACCCCTCAGAGTCATGTCTATAAATTCATAGATATATGGCTACTATTTTTTTAGCACAACTGTATGCCAGGCATTGTATTAAACACCTGGCATGTTTTACCTTATTGAATCTCCACAACAAGCAAAGGAGGGAGGCATAGTATTACCACTATTTTACAGACAAAGGAACTGACGCTCAGAGAGGGATGGTCACTGGCCCAAGGGCCAACAGCCAGGAAAACATCAAATTCGAAGAAGAAACCCAGGTCCATCTGACTCTGGAGTCTCTGGAGCCACCACTTTGAACTACTGGGCCACAGGGAGACTATCAGGGTTGGAACCCAGTGCCCAGTGCTTAGTGGGACATAGGTGGATGGTCTCTGCGCCTCAGGAAGGCACAAGGGGCAGACCAGCTGGGTCTGGCCAGCCAGGACCCTAAATGCAGGCAGACTCTCGCCTGTTCAGTGCCCTCTACCAGGGCCTCCCCCCAACAGCAGCCATTCAAGCTGAACACCTCCCTCGTAGCCCTCTGGCACCAACCCTATAAATATTAAACCAGTGGTAATTAGGGGAAATCAGTCCATCACTGCACTCCGGAGCCCTGCCACGTCTCCCCACCAGGCCCGGGCTGCCTTTGACTAGGAAGCTTTGTTTCTTTTAATTTGGGGACCTCATACAAGGCATGTGTCAGGCACCAGGACATCAAGCTCATCCTCATGTGAGCTGAGGTCCCCGCTGGCGAAGCCCCACCCCCTTGGGGCCTTGCAGGTTCTGCCAACAAGCAGCAGAGGGGCTGCACGGAGAGGGCGGGGGTAGAGGGAACCGCGGGGCTCCTGTCAAGGCCCGAGACCCCCAGGGGACCCACCTCGTTTTTGTGGATCGTGTGGCATCAGGCACTGGTGTCACGGCTTTGCGGGCTGGTGACACATAATGCACGGTGACAATGTGTCACATCAGAAAACACAGCTCCACGTGCGCTCAGGTGGGACCACAAGCCCCAGGAGTTCTGAGAAAACCAAAGATAGGGAATCTCCAGCAAAAAGGGCTGGGAGGACAAGAGGATACCAAGCCCACCCATCTCCCTCTTTTGGGAACCCAGCAGCAAACTTCCCACCGGGCCTCATGAAGTTAGGGTAAGTGGGAGGATGGGACAATGGCCAAGAGTCTTCCAACCCACACATATTCACGAAGCATCCTGGCTTCTGTGGGCCGTGCGGCTCTCCGTGCGCATTTCCATGGGCCTCACATCTCACAGAATTGATCTTGCCCAATCCCGGCAGCATTTTTGCTTGGAAGATGTTAACCTTGGCTCCTTATGCAGATGGGGAAACTGAGGCAGGAAGGCATGGCTGCTGCAAGCATCAGCTCTGAAATCACAGAGAACCAGATCTAAATCCTGGCTCTGACAATCCCTGGCTGTGTGACCTCAGGAAACTTACTCGATCTCTCTGAACCTCGGATTCCTCATCTGTAAAATGGGTATTAAAAAAAAATTACCTACTCCTTGGAGGGTTTAATGGGATCAGACATGAGGATTGTGTCACACAGAAACGGATGCGTTGCAAGCATGGAACAGTCATTGCTGTTGTGATTACGTTTACCAAAAACCACACAACTCAAAAGGGTTGGAGGTAAAACTCGAAGCCAGGTCGGTTTTATCTGAAACCTGTGAGATTTCCCCTGTGACTCCCCACCCCAGCACCCCACCGGCCACCCAACCAGTCCCCAGGATAGTTTCTCTTACCCAGCATGGCAACTCACCACCCATCCCATCAGCACCACGGGATGGTCATGGCCTTCATATCCATGGGCCAGGGTACTGTTGGCAAGCATTCCCCAGAGGCGTCCAACAGGGAAGATGGACTCACTCCCATTGTGCAGCTGGGGAAGCTGAGGCCCAGAAAGGTGAAAGCACTGTCCCACAGCCCACAGCAACGCAAAAGTCAGACCCACGACTAAATCCCAGGTCTCTCGCTTTTAGCAGAAATGCCTTCAGCCTGCTTAACGCCTTAGAGTTCACAGCTATTGCGCTTGTTAATTTGATCCGTTAAATCCTCCCATGAACACAGAAACAGGGTTAAGTCCATTTTCTGCATGGGGAAACTGAGGCTCAGCCTGGAGACTTACCCTGCCCAGGATCTCAGAGCCGGTCGGAAGCAGGACAGGGACTCGAAGCCGGAGGGAGGAGGGAGGTGGGAGGGAGGAGGCAGCCCCTGTCCCAGTGTGGTCTGATAGGGCACCTGGGTGGCCCCGGTGAGAGCTGCCCCCCCAAAAAGTGACAGTGTTCTGAAAGCAAAGAGCCAGCCTGTGGCCTGGAGATGCACACCCAGGGCAGCTGCATAGACCCACCTCGTCCGCGTACCCGCGGAGGAAGGAAACCAAACCTCAGGCCCGACAGAGCCCACACGAGTGGCAAGTATTAATTGGTGCAATTAAGGCAGGCCTCTCCCAAGGCCATAGAAGCTGCAGTATCAATAATTAGACTCAGATTGGAATTCCTTTGGCTCTATGTGTAAACAGGACACTCTTTCTGCAGCCGGGGTAAATGATTTGTTCAAGGGGGGGAAACAGTTACTGTAATTTGAAAGGAGCAATTGACTGTATTATTAGTGGATGTGAGTGCCCAACTGGTGACAGACTCCATGTTGTTCTGTCTTCTGCCCAGGCTCCAGGAAAGAAACCTTCGGAGATGGGGTCCCCCAGTCATCGGGGTGGCCTGGCTTTGGATTCAGAAGGACCCAGACCTGGGCTCTGGTCCTCACTCCCCTCCTTCTGTGCTGTGTGACCTTAGACAAGTAACACAACATCTCTGAGCCCTCCTTTCCCCATCTGTAAAGTAGGGATGATAAAAGTACATGTCCCACAAGGTTGCAGAGAAGGTCAGACGAGCCAAGCACACAGAAAGTGCTCAATAAAATGAGCTGCTGTCATTGTTACTAGGAATAATCGTGATCACTGTCACCTTTGAAGCATGCCTTGGTCCCGAAGGAGCTCACAGTCCCCTACCCATCTGCAAAAGGAACACATCAGAACAAAACAAACAAAAACACTATAATCCACCCAACAGATCATGCCTTTGATTGAGGACCGACTGTTTACAGGATTGAATCAGAAAAGGACCACGCTTTCAGGGTGCTGAGTCCTTGGTGAAGACAGACACAGAAACAGATGATGGCCAAAACCTCACTCCAAACATCATTTTATAGTTGACAAAGCATGTCTACCTCCTTAGTCCCCAGACCTCTGACAATGCTGGAAATCATGCAATCGTGCCCACTTGATTGATGAGAAATCTGAGGTGTGAAGTCACTTGCCCAGAGTCACATGGCTAGGAAGAGGCAGAACTAGGGTTTGAACAAACATCCGCATGCCCCGTTGGCTGTTACAACCTCCTGGCAAATTCCCTCCATGGTGGGAGGGTGTGGAGATGGATCGGGATCATCCGCCATCTGCATGAACAGGCATAAGGTTGGCTGACCCCATGTCCGAGGCCCCTCCAAATGCAGAGATGACCCTGCCGTCCATCCTCCCCCTTCTCGCCCTGACCCCGACGGCAGCTCTCCTGGGACTGTCATATATTCCTCATGGGTGACCACTCTGCATGCCCTTGCTTGGGGGCCTCACCCTTTCTGGGGCCCCTGCATCAGTTCCTGCAGGCAGCCCTCTGAGACAGCACCCAGCCAGAGGTCAGACAGCTGGGTCTCAGTCCCTCATCCACCTCGGACTTGGGCAGCTTGGCCCAAGTCATGGAATGAAGCCTCAGTTGCCCTGTCTGTTAAATGGGGATAAAGATGGGGCCACTGTGGGCGAAAATGGGAGCTCCGGAGGGCAGGGAGCATGTTCCCATGGGTTGCTGCATTCCTGGCGCATAGGAGACAGTCAAGTAGGTATGGAAGGAAGGAAAGATGGAAGGAGGGAGAGAGCGGCAGGAGGAGCAGGGGGAGGAGGGACACGGGGAGGTGGGGAGTGAATCTTTTCCATCCTTCAATATCCGACCCTACAGCCAGCATCTCTGTGAAGCCAGCCAGCATCTTCCCAAAGTAGGGTGGGCCATGGAATAGATAGAATGTTTCAGCCGAGCCTGTGGTCTCCTAATCAATAGCACCCACTCTCCCAGTGGAGAAGCCACTGCTCTCCGGGCCTCGTCCCCCTCATCTGTGGAGGGGGTGGGGGCCACAGACCCTCCCTCGTCGTGGTCGCCGTGAAATGAGGCTAGCTGATCTCTAAGAGCACTTAGCCTCTGACCCATAAGCACGTGCTCTGGTTTACGTTATCACCACACCCACCGGCTTGCTCACCTTCTAAAACTCAGGATAGATTTAAAATCATGGGCTCTGAACCCCTGCTCCTCCCATACTAGCTGTAAGGACCTTCCTCTCCCCACTGGGCCTCGGGTTATGCATCTGTAGAATGGGCGTGATGGTAGTTCCAACCTCACAGCGTGGTTGTGTGGTTTGAGCGAGTGAATGCAGATACTCAGCACAGGGTGATGCAGAGCCTGGAGTTTATTTCCTGCTCCTCCCTGTCACACACACTCCAGGTGGCCCTACTGGGCGCCGGGCCCTCTGCTAGGTGCTGGTGATAGAGCAATGGGTCAAACCAGACAGGCCCTGCCCTCCTGGAACTGACACCTTATCACCCTTTCCGGGACATTTCTCTCCCCCGGTTGCTCAAGGGGGAGGGAAGAGGAAGATTTCCCCCAGAGTTTAAAATCCAGAACTTGGGGCCCCACTTGGGGAAAGCTGGTCAAAGGGTCAACTTCCACCTCAAGGAAATGGGCAGGGGGTGATGCGCTTCCCATCACGGAGTTGTGCAGATGGAGGCGTGGGCGGCCATCTGGCCAGGATTCCAACATTGGGAGACAAAGGGCTGGGTGGCTACGGGGTGGGGCATGCAGTGGGGCCAGGATGCTGTGAGCAGTCCCCCAGCCCTCCTGCCCTGGCTGGGTTCTGGGGAGACAGTGAAGCCACCGCCATGCACCACCCGACCTTGCTCCCCGGCCACTGTCCAGGGACACAAGCTCTGTTCACTGTGGGTCTGCAGGCTGGGGTTGGATTCGGTCCAGGGCCCTCCGGCCTAGAATCCAGGCTATTCCCAGGCCCAGGCCACCTCCCAGGGAGATAGCACAGGAGCCCAGTGCCCACTGTGTGCTGGGAGAGCCAGCCATGGGCCTGGGAGGAGGGAGGAGGGAGGGGAGGAAGAGGTGGGAAGATGGGGAGGAGGAATGAGGAAGGAGGGAGGGGAGGAGGGGAGGATGGGGAGGAGGAGGGAGGGGAGAATGGAAGGGAGGAGAAGAGGAAAGAAAGGGGAAGGGGGAAAGAAGGGGGAGGAAAAGGGGGGAGAAGAGAAAGAGGAGGGAGGGAAGGGAGGGAAAGAGAGGAAGAGGAGGGAGGAGTAAGGAAGGGAGGAGGAGGGAGGGGAGGATAGGAAGAAGAGGGAGGAGGGGAGGAGGAGGGAGGAGGGAGCAGGGAGGGGGGCCTGAGCAGCATCAGGGAGGATATTTTAGTACCCCATGAAAACCTGAATAAATAGTGTCCAACCTTTCCTGCTCCCACCGCCTTATCTCAATATCCCATTTAATAGCGCTTTGAGGCCTCACTAAAAGAATACGAGGGCTGTTATATCTGCTCTAAGTCACTATTACAATGGGCCTGGCTGTCGGCTGTGGCAACACCCGGGCTCGGCGATCCGGGCTTCCCCGTTCCTCATGGGCAGGTGTGGGTCCCATTCCTCTGGAGATGCCTGGTGCCCCTTGCCCGAGACCCACTGGGACATGGGGACGATGCCAGGCAGTGGGGCCCTGCTGGTGAAACCTGCATTATCGTCCCAGGGCTGCCCTAAGCAAGTCCCACAGCTGGGCAGCTTAAACCATAGAAATGTACCGCCCAAGGTTCTGGAGGACAAAAGTCCAAGGTGTCGGGAGGGTGGGTTCCTTCCAAGGGCTGTGTGTGAAGGATCTCTCTCTGGCTTTGTAGATGGCGGGCTTCCCCCTGTGTCTTCACATCACCTCCCCTCTGTGCATGTAACAGTGATCATAGATAGGTGACCTCCGCTATCCTCTCACAGTTACCCCACACCACACCTGTCCCCTCCGCCTCACTTCCCCCCCCACTCCCCTGAGTCTCCATGCAGCATCCTGAAACAGGGCTGCCCTTTCCCCACCCTGATGATCCAGGACGGAGGTTCCAAGAGGCGAGGAGACCCACCCAAGATCACACAGCCGGCAATCAAGGATTCAAAAGCAGGCCTGTGCCCCGTTCCCCACGCCACCACCCGCGTCAGGATGTGCTCAGGACGTCCGGGCGTGACTGCCTGCCCTGTCACTTTCTAGCCGGCTGACCTCGCGAGAGTCCCTTGTGCCATCTGAAACTTGGCTTCCTCATCTGTAAAATGGGGATAGAGAAAGCCTGGCCCTCGGGAACCGGCAACAAATGAGGTTCTGTTCCAGGACAAAATGCCTTCAAATGGTAGAACTTAGCCGCAGACTCGGGAATAACAGAGACAGACAGACAAATGCATAGACTGCACGTGTGGGCCAGTGGCAGAAAGATCTGGGTGTCCCTCGGATACCGGAGTGGGCGTGGCTGCGAAGAGCCGTGCGCCCAGAAGGGCACGCGTGTGTGTTCAGCCTGTGTGCACTCCTGGGCCCAGTAGCGTCTGCACTGGAAGAACTACCCGTGCGTGTGGTTTTCAGGGCACGTGTGTGTCCCCGCCTGGCCGGGTGAACAGACAGGAGCAAACGTCTGTGTTGGCGCGTCCCTGTGCACGTGGGCGCCTGTCGTGTGCCTGTGTGTGTGAGCAGAGAAGCGAGTGCAGGTGTGGACGTGAGCGCGTGTGTGCCCTGCGCGTGTCCGCGCAGCCTGCGGTCGTGGGCGCCGGCGTCTACGTGGACCCTCCGGAGCGTACCAGCCTGGCTGTGCACCCTCTGTACCCAGGACTGTGTCTACCCAGGGCCTGCGATGTGCATGTGGCCGCATCCCCGTGTCTCTGCGAGCCCTGCATCGGGTGCGTGTGGCCACTGCGCGCAGGGTCCAGCGCTGGGGTAAACGAGGCCTTTTCCGCCCCCGGCTGCACCCAGGGCCTGCGGGCGGCTGCACTAATAAGGCTGCTTTCCCCGAGGCGGTGGCTGCCGGCAGCAGGTCGCAGAGTCGGAGCCTTGGGGCTGAGCTCCGAGGCCCCTCGCCGAGGCTGCTTCGTCAGCAGGACGGTGGCCTGCCCCGACCCAGTGCCCTCCAGCAGCCCAGGGCCAGCGCAGCCCCAGAGAGACCCCTGGGGAGACCTGCCTCCCTCCAGGCTCCATCTCCCCATCATCACTGAGACTGCCCCATAGTCCTGAAGCGCCCTGAGAGGGACCAGGGCCCACCCGCCTCTACCAGACCCCTCTCAGCCAGGCTCTGACCGGCCTTGCACACGGCTTGTTGGGGCCTCAGGCTCCCAATCTGTAAAATGGGGCAAGAAGTGTACCCGAAGGCCAAGGCTCAGGCTCTTCTAGAGGGGCCCCCTCCCTCAAAGCTCCTGCTACGGCAGCTGGGTGTGGATGGGGCAGAGAGGAGAGGATCTCATCTCTCAGGGAGATCTTAATGGTGACCCGAAAATGCTCCATAAATGCCACTTACGGCCCCGAGCCAGGCTAATGATCATCCTCCTAATAGCAGTGATAATGGCAGCTTCGGTTTAGAGCTCTCACTAAGGGCTAGCCAGGTGCTCTGGTGGCCACTGCCCTGTGGTCTCTCTGCCACCTTGCTCAGGACCCACAGCTGCCCACTCCAGGGAGCTGCCTGCTGGAGCCGTGCTCCCCACCTCCTCACCAAGGCTTAATTAGGTCTCTTAAAGGCAGCGCTGGCTCAGGGCCCGCGGGGAGCTTGGGGCAGAGGAAGCTGCAAAGGAGGGGAGGAGGTGGCTGCAGACAGAGACCTGGGCAGGGCCGAGGGCGGGGGGAGGAGGGGTGATCTCCCCCTGCCTTGGGAACGCCCCTATCCTATCCACCCCCCAGGGCCTCTCTGCAGCAAAGCCTGGGCCTGAGCGAACCTGAGCCTCACACGCACACACATACATGCATTGCTCTTCAAGCTCATTCTTTAGCCCTGAGCAAAAGCGCCACCAAGCTTCATCAATCCGGATAGTGCTGGGATTAATTCCTGAGTCAAGCACACCTGCGTTCCATCCTGGCTCTGCCCCTTCCCCGTTGCGTGACCTTGAGCTACTGACTTTCACTGTCTGAGACTCTGGTGCCTCAGCTTGAAAATAGGGATGCGAGTCGTGCCCGTCCCATCACAGGTGGCTGTGAGGTTTGGGTAGTGAGAGAAAGGGAAGCAAAGGGCTGCACATGGTGCCTGGCCCACAGTTAATTTGCCTTTTGTGTCAGCCTCCTCCTCCTCATCATATCAGTCAGGATGGGATAGGTTATGCTACATAACAAGTAACCCCCGAATCTTCACAGATGCATCCCATGCTGGTGCTACCTGTCTCTCACACTGGCACGAGGAGGGTGGCTCTCATCAGTCACTCAGGGACTCAGGTGGATGGGGCTCAGTCTCCATCTTAAATGTTACCTGTGGCCGTACAAGACAGAAAGAGGAATCCTGAGAGTCTCCAACCAGCCATTAAATGCCCCAGCCTGGAAAGGAACATGCCCTCGACTCTTGGGCTGGAATTCATCACATGGCCCTGCCACCCACAAGGGAACCAGAAAGACAAAAATGTAAGACAGTATGTAATAACAAGGACCCGTTTAGAACCCTAAAACCTGAGGCACCTGGGTGGCGTCTACCTCCGGTTCAGGTCATGATCTCAGGGTCTTGGGATCAAGCCCCGCATCAGGCTTCCTGCTCAGTGGGGAGTCGGCTTCTCCCTCTCCATCTCCTCCCCCCCCACCACCTGCTCACTCTCTCTCTCTCTCAAATAAATAAAATCTTAAAAAAAAAAAAAAGAATCCTAAAACCTCACACATGGAAAGACTAGGGATCATCTAGTGTTTCAGATTGGGAGCTTAGGACCCAGAGAAGGAAAGCGACTTATCCTAGGTCACACAGCAAATTGACTTCAGAACCAGGGTACTCCAGCTCAGGTTCCCCTGACTTCCTAGCCAGGATGTTCTTGTTCACCCCACAGCATCCCCTCAATCCCAGCGGCACCAAAGTATCAACACAACTCTGACCAATGAGAAATCTCCTGGGAGGAATCTGGAGGAAGGTTTTGTCTCTCTTTTAAAGAGTCTGAGGACTGGAAGTCTCTCTGCTAGCTTTGGATGCTGTTGCGTGAGGATGAACTGCAGCAGCCATTTTGTGACCATGAAGAAATAAAACAGAAGCCTGCACTCAGGAAAGCAGAGTGAACATAAGGAAACATGGAACATACGGAAAGAATTTGGGTCCTTTGGTGATGCCACTGAGCCCCTGAATTCACCTACTTCTGCACTCCTTGTTATACAAGATAATAAATTGTCCTATTGTTTAAATCATTTTCCTTTGGGTCTTCAGATGCTGGCAGCCTGGGGCAGCCTCAGAGACTGAGCCTCACACTTTTACCCCATCCCACTACACTCTCAAATCCTACCCAAAGCAAACTCCTACTTCAAGCTTCAGATTAAGCATCCCTCCCTCCCGGTTTCCTGAATCCCCCCACACACACACACCAAACCTAGAGCAGTTCCCCGTCACACCCTTTCAAAAACCACATCTCTTTCCCTCAAAGCGCTTTATCCCAGTTTGTAATGAGTCACTTGTTGGTTGGTGCGATTCTCTGATTTACACATTCCTTCTCCACCAGAATACAAGCCCCGTGGGGGCCAGGGACCCACCGTTTGGACCCATTTTAATTATCTGTGCTTAGCACAGTGCTGTGTCTAGCTGGTCATCAGTGTTCACTGAATGAATGAAGTGATTCCTGTGTGCTTACTGATCGGCCACTTTTTCATCCCAAAATATTCACCAAGTAAGCTTCAGAAGCCAAGAATCTTTGTGTTGTTCACTGCTCGGGCCCCCAAGCCAGGAATGGTGTCTGCCAAGGGGATAAGCATCCAAATACTTGTCGAGTGAATTTGGTAGGTGAATCAAGCCCCCTCTGTACGCAAGGAGGCAGGCTGAGGCTTACCTGTGCAGTGGACGTGTTTCCGATTGGGAGAAGTGTGGCATTGAATCAACGCTGAATGTCCGCATCCTTGCCTGGTAATAACATGGCCAGCGCTCCGCTGGAAGAAGCAACTTAAAACAACAGTCAACATCACCCCGGACTCCTGGGCTGTGAGCCCCTCGAAGGCAGGGCTGGTTTCCACAGAAGCATCTCGCCTGGGTGGCTGAGCCCGGGGTCCTGCGGGGAGCTGAGCCCCCAGCGCACCTCACGCCAGATGGCTCTCCCGGGCCTTGCATCTATCATGGCATTTGGTCTTGGGGAACACAGAAGCGACACTTGAGAGATGGATGTCGTTGGCAAATGGGCTGTGATGATCATGCGTCTCCATTTTCCCCTTAATATACATGATGAATAAACTTAATTACACGGAAAATTGCTGCCATTGAAGAATGTGGCGTGTGTGGCTTTCTTGTGTTGCTAGTGTTTCCCTGCTCAGCTGATGGTCCAAGGTTTCTAGGGAGGGAAGCAGAGTCCCCATCACTGACTCCAGGATCCGTCTTCATGAGGACGAAGTCACACTCAAGGAGGGGGAGAGCACACTACTGATGAGGTGACAGCATGTCAGCTCTGAGAAGGCCTGGGGGGTAAATTTCGTCCAGCCATCCATTTTACAGATGGGGATAATAGAGTCCCGGAGGGATGGATGCGATGACTTGAATCAGGGCCAGGGAAGAAGCATGGTCTCTTCTTCCCCAAGTCCTCTATGTCGCTCCGATCCAAAAGAGGCATAAGTAAAATCCTTGTTGGTTTCGATTTCTTCAAAAAGCAGACGTTTGGGAAACCGCCCCATGCCAAGAGCGTACTCCATAATGGTCAAAATTCCGACGAGAATTTTAACTCAGCAAAAGCTAGCTGTCACTCGTGTTGTTTTTGTTGTTAGTGACAAATTCTAAGCATTTACTCAAATCAGTTTTAAGCTTTTAATGACAAATTTTAAGCATTTAATAAAAGCAATTCACCTGGAATGGAAGAAAAAAGAAACAATCAGGACCCGAGAGGCAGGAAATCTAAGTGCTGGTACAGCTTGCTACTAACTAGCTCTGTGCAATTTAGCAAAGCCGTGCACCCAGCCGAGCCTCAATTTCCTGTCCTGTAAAATGAACACCCAATCTCTTCCATTAACCATCAGTGGGTTGTTGGAGGCTCAGGTAAGCTAATCAACGTCTGGGCTGCACAAATTTGTAAGAGGTTGTATGACAGTTTTAACTGGAGACTTCTGCACTGTATCGATGCACGGCCAGTCATTGACAGAGCATAAGCTTGGGCAAGTGTCCCGTGGTCTTCCAGCCCCTGCTGAGATGAAGACAAGCCTGCCTGAAGCCAGGTAGCTGGGGTGGGACAGGGCAGGAAATCGTAACAGCTGATGTCTGTGTACAACATTCATCATTATTCAGGAGACACCTACTCTGGGGCCGTCAGATGCCAAGGGAGGGGTACAAACATGAGGAAGACATGGGCTCCGCCCTCAAGGAGCACGTAGTCTAGGAGAACAGACAGACGTAGCATCACTCCATGAGTGTGACAACTAAAAAGTAGCCAAAAGTAACTGCAGAACATGAGATGCAATCAAGGAGGACCCTTGGGAGGCGCGTGGTTTTGAATGAATGAGTCACGTGCACGCACGCCATGTGTCTAACAGGCTGGAAATAGAGGCAAATAAAACAGATGAGGTCCCTGCTTTCACTGACCCTAAAATCTATGAAATGAGTCTTGTCCAGGCCAGCAAGGGGCAGCGGAAAGGGCACTTGGAGCAGAGAGAACGGCCCAGGCGAAGGCACGGAGGCGTGAAGCAATTTGGCATCACTGGACTACAAACCACTAGACAGCGGGGGAGGCGGGCTGGGAAACCTCTCTTATTTTGCAGTTTGCAAAGAAGCAGCAATATCTGATTTCCCACCTGGCACCACCTAACACACCTTCCCTCAAACGTGCCCCGAGGGACAGGTGAATGGATAAACCAATATGGTCTGGCATTTGACCAGCAGGAGAGAGGCCATCCCCATCATTCAGCCATCAGAAAGCAAGGAGGTCCTGACACGTATCACAGTGTGGATGAACCTTGAGGACATGATGCTGAGTGACATAAGCCAGGCACAGAAGGACAAACAGTGTAGGGTTCTGCTTGGATGAGGTGCCTAGCATAAGAAAGCAGAACAGAGGGTACCAGGGGCTGGGGGCTGGGAGGACCGAATAGGGAATTAGCATGTAATGGGGACAGAATTTCTGCCTGGGAGGAATCAGAAAAAGTTCTGGAGATGCATGAATGTACTTACTGCCACTGAACAGGACACTTAGACATGGTTAACATGGCAAATGTTGTGTTATATATATTTGACCACAGTGAAGAAAACTTGGAAATAAGCGCCCCGTGCTACTCTGAGCTCTGTGTGTATCTTAGAAATGCTCAGAAGCTCCTTCGTTGGGTCATCCCACGAATATCTCTGAAGGACCAACATATGAGACACAGTTCCAAGCACGGGGGATGCAAAGGCAAAAAAGACAAAGAGGCCCAGAGGTGACAGGAATGCAAGAGCCAGACAGTAAACAAGCAAATGTAATTAATAAATAAGGTAATTATAGATGGTGATGAGCTAAGAAGGATATCAACGGGAGCGATGTGTTGGGGAGACAGGGAGGGAGGCTTCCTACTTTAGAGAGTGCGGTCTAGACTGGGCTCCCTGCGGAGTAGCAGATCCCCTGAGGTCTGCTGCAATCGCCAAGCAGCCAAGCAACCGGCTGGGAGGACAGCAAGCCCTAAGATGTAATAGACACCTCTGTGTGTCATATATTTGTAGCCCTGATTCCCTCTCTCCCACCAACCCAGACCTTTCTGATCTCAGTCCCACTCCGGGAGGGTCCTGGGTCCTGGAGATGAACTTTGCTAAGACTCAGGGCCCTTACCTAAGCATTTTCCAAGCCTCCCCCATCAGAAAGTGCTTCCATGTGTCTAACCTTCCTCTCTCCTGCTGTAGACACCTCTATTGGGTCTTTAGGGAGACAGAGACTCTTCTTAGGAAGTGGCGCTCACGCTGACCCTCCCAGCCACCACGTCCCCTACAATCTCTGACAGTGTCACCTGAGACCCACAGTGGGAGAAAAGAGCCCAATTGCCAAGCAGTTGTCGGTGGTGAGATGCACCAGCGAGCTGGGAACTACAGCTCGTTAGCAGTCATATAATTAAGTCCCAAGCTGGGGCTGGTCCATTAGCGCCTTTAGATCATCCAAAGGCAGTGGTTTCTTTAATGAAAGGTTCTCTATAACAAAATTGGGCTTCCATCCATCTCCATTATGGGGGGCAGTTTACCTGCTAATATACACACCACGCATGCTCCCTGGCAGCGGGGGGCGGCCACAAGAAGGTGCGGAATGGCTTTCTAGGCACCGGGATGCTGATGAACGGCCTGTCCCTGCTGCCTCGGCAGACGGAGCATCCAATCCTCCTGGGGCCAGCTGTCTGCCGATACCTAGGGGATAAGGGAGAGCTCAGACTTCTTGGGATGGGGCAAATTCAGGCCAAGACAGGGATAAGTTCACTTCCAGAAGCTCCTTCGTTCGTTCCCTGCCTGCTCAGAAGTGCTGGGTGGGCCTGGGCCCCAGCTTTTCCAGTCAAGCAGCGAGGCATCTGCAGTTTCCTGTTCCTCACCTGACACCTTCGGCGGCTCCTATTGATTCCATCTTCAAGACACACCCAGGATCTGACCCCTTCTGGTCACCAGCAGCCGGTTGACTGCATAGATCGGGAAGACTTAGGAGGGAAATGGACTCACCACAGGTGAACTTTGGCGAATGCATCATTTCCCCATTATTTTTACGACCAAACCCCCGGTCCTGGGAGGTGCTCTGAGATGGGGAGAGAAAACGGTCTCCTTCTCATAGGTCTGGGAAACTTGGAACGATTCCTTTTGCTTGCAGCAAAGACACCTGTTGGAATCCTCACTTCTGTGACACATTTGATCGTGGATCTGAGCTAAGGCAATTTTAGCAAGAAGTTTCTCTTATTTTCAGTCCTAAGTCAAGAAGTCCCTTGTTTGTCTCCTCATGCCCCCCGACAAGGTAGGGGAGGGCTGCAGGGAGACCAGCATCCACTGGGAATTTGCCACGGGAGTGACACGGGGCTGTGTGCACCTTGTCTCATCGGGTCCTCACGATGCTCCTATGAGGTGCGTACTATGATGACCCCCAACAATCTTGCAGATGAGCAAAGTCATGTTAAAATGATTCACTAAGGCCCATGTGACTAGGAAAACCACTTTTCCTGGCTCTAAGCTCAAGCCCTGTGACCCCAAGCCACCACATCCTACTATCTGCGGACCTGAGCATGCTTCACAGAACTTTCTCCCTCTCAGCACCTCCCTCTTGCCCAAATAGTCTCCCTGCTCCTCCACCATCACAGCCTCCTCTGGGAACCAAGGGGTTAAGCTCTCCCTCCTGTTTGCCCAGATTCAAGTTCATTACGCTGACTAATTGCTTCAAAGTCAGCGATTCCACCATGGCTAATGGAAAATGTATCTGCAAGTAATAGATTAGTTGGCCACTTGTGATCAGCCCTCAACTAGAGGATCACCCGGCTGCCGGACCCACCCAGCCAGTCCTTCTGGGGGCCAGGAAAGGGAACCAGAGGCTGGTCTCAAAGGGGTTTGGGGGGCATCTGGAGTTTCACTGACCATCGCCCTGAGAAAAGCCAGCCAGCCAGCCAGTTCTGTCCCTAAGGAGACACATCCTTTTCAAATCATTAAAATGCAAGTGTGCTAACTTGAAAAGAATGGAAATCTTATCAGCATAATGAGCCACCAAATACCAGAACTGCAGCACTCCAGCTTCCCCCTACCCCAGAACGAGAGAGGGAGGGGGGCTTTTCTCAGAAGGTTTAAAGTCATTAATTATACAGTAACAGCTACCAGTTTGCGCACTTGCTAGGAGCCGCGCGCTGCATTTACCATTACTCATTTCATCCCAGCAACAGCCCATGAAGCAGGTACTATCATTATTCTAGTTTACAGAAGGGAAACAGAGCTCAGAGAGAGGCAGCAGCCTACCCCAGGTCACACAGCAAGAAAAGTAGAAGTGGCCTTGGGGAGACCTTAGGCCCGTGTGACTCCAAAACCAGATCTTTTATTCTGTGCTCCAGGGGTCAGCAAAATGATAGGCCAAGCATAGGCCGGGTCCGGCCCGTGGCCTGGGCTTGTAAATAAAGTTTTATTGGAACACAGCCATGCCCATTCATTTACATATTGTCTTTACATGGCAACAGCTGAGTCAGGAGTTAAGCTCACATCGCCCACAAAACCTGAAATGTCTATCGTCTGCCTCTTTGCAGGAAAAGTTCGCAGACCACTGCCAGACCGAGTTACCCACCCCAGCGCAACACTTGTACCTTCATGAAAGGAGGGAGAGGTGACCATGGGAGAAGAGGCCGTTGGTGAACCTGGAGATTCCAAGGGCGACCCCATCTCCCAGATACACTGTCTCCCCAGATCGTAAGGAAGATCTCTGTGAGTCTGGGAGCAGAGAGGGGAGCGAAGTGCTTAGCAGGTAGGCACTCAATAGATGCACGGTAGATGAATGAAGAACACAGCCAGGTCTCAGAGGTCGAGCTTTGCAGAGTTCCCGCCTTTGCCTGCCTGGTAAATGAGGCACTGCTCAACCCCCTGCTGCCCGTTCCCCAGGGTTGGGGTTGGCCGTCTCTGGTCTCTGGAGTTTTACTGGCTGAATGAGTCGCAGGAGGCTGTAAAAACACGAGGACTCTTTCCTTTAAGCCTCCCCTGTAAGTCACCCCGAAGCATTTCCCTGATCGATTGGCTCTTCTCCTCCTTGTAGGAGCCCTCCCCAGGGAACTGTTTGCAGAAAGGAATAGGCCAGTTTGCATTTAGTCACCTTTATCTGACCCAGGAGATAAATCTCTCTTAGTTTGGTTTTTCCGCAGGGGGGTGGGATCCTGGGAGGCCCTCGTGCTGCACCTCGCAGATACTGGAGACCTCGCTAATGCAGATGCTGATTATGCCAAATGGAAGCTGATCAGTGGGGGTGGGAGTGAGCTGACATTCCCTGGGAAAAGCAGGTTTCTCTGAGAAAAGAGGGTTTGTAAAGGTAGGATGGCCAAGGTATATTTGAGCTTTCAAAGCTGCACGCCCCCCTCTGGGGACTCCAGGACACCGGATTATGCAAGAATAGGAGCACCACGGGCAGGGGAAAAGGGGGTCCGCTCTGGGGAGAGGGACTTCAAGTTGGCCAGAGAAGGGGTGCGTGCCTAGCATCCCCTAGAAGCCACATGTTTGCATCACAAGCCCTGAGTTCAAATCCTAGCTCCTTTCCAATCCAGCAAGTGCTTCATTTCTGAGCCTTGGTTTCTTTATAAAATGGACATGCTCCTGATCTCAAAGATGGCTGACCTCATACAACGGTCTTGAGGATTAAATGAATTTCTGCATTTAAAGAAAGGGCTTGGCACGTGGCATTCTCTCAATAAAGGTCGCTACTCCTACCCCTGATAGTAGTGTTATTGTCATTGTTGCTGTTGTTATCTGACTGAGGCAGAAAAGCAGAGGGTGTTACTCATACACCCACCATTGCGGACCCTCTCCCACCAACACGCATGGGTGGTATGGCCCACCTGTCCCCAGCTTCTGCATCTGCTAGAGAAAGGTATGCTGCTGAGGGTCAGATCTACAAAGAGGCCACTGGCTTCCCAAAGACATGGATTTGCTGCCCAGAGATCCTGAACGCCTTCCTTAAATAAATTTCCTTCTGCCCCTCAGAAACCCCCTCCTTGTAAGGTTTCCCTGGGCTCAGGGCAGACCCTTTCAGATGCTTTCAAGTCAGTCTTTTTGAGAAGGATTAAACCTCCTCTCTGCCCAAAGACATGTATCATATGATCTCACTGATATGAGGAATTCTTAATCGCAGGAAACAAACTGAGGGTTGCTGGAGTGGGGGGTGGGGTGGGAGGGATGGGGTGACTGGGTGATAGACACTGGGGAGGGTACGTGCTCTGGTAAGCACTGTGAATTGTGCAAGACTGTTGAATCTCAGATCTGTACCTCTGAAACAAATAATGCAATATATGTTAAGAAAAAAAAAAGAAGAAGAAGAAGAAGGTAGCAGGAGGGGAAGAATGAAGGGGGGGAAATCGGAGGGGTAGACGAACCATGAGAGACGATGGACTCTGAAAAACAAACTGAGGGTTCTAGAGGGGAGGGGGGTGGGAGGATGGGTTAGCCTGGTGGTGGGTATTGAGGAGGGCACATTCTGCATGGAGCCCTGGGTGTTATGCACAAACAATGAATCATGGAACACTTCATCTAAAACTAATGATGTAATGTATGGGGATTAACATAAGAATAAG
>NW_023270436.1:19856359-19896560 GCF_011800145.1 Mirounga leonina | reverse complement strand
AGGGTTCTAGAGGGGAGGGGGGTGGGAGGATGGGTTAGCCTGGTGGTGGGTATTGAGGAGGGCACATTCTGCATGGAGCCCTGGGTGTTATGCACAAACAATGAATCATGGAACACTTCATCTAAAACTAATGATGTAATGTATGGGGATTAACATAAGAATAAAAAAAAAAAAAACCCTCCTCTCTGCCCTTCCCCACAGGTGACAACAGGCAGGTGGCAATGCTTGGCCCATGGAAGCCATCACAAGGAGATGGTGTAGGTACTACACACAGCCTTGGCAAGGAGGCATGTTTTGGGGCGGGCTGGAATCCTGGTGCCTCTGACCCCACCCCGAAGTGTAGCGATTAAGGACCCAACCTCAGGGGGCGCCTGGGTGGCTCAGATGGTTAAGCGTCTGCCTTCGGCTCAGGTCATGATCCCAGGGTCCTGGGATCGAGTCCCGCATCAGGCTCCCTGCTCCTTGGGAGCCTGCTTCTCCCTGTTTCTCTCTCTCTCTCTCTCTCTCTATCATGAATAAATAAATAAAATCTTAAAAAAAAAATTTTTAAAAAAAAAAGGACCCAACCTCAGACAGACCACCTACCCCATCCCAGATCTGTCACTTCCTAGCCTGCCTGGGGGTTGAATCTCAGGAGGATGGGGATACTAGTCGCACCAGCCTCATGGGATTATCACAAGGTTAACAGAGATAATACACCACAAAGCCCTTAACCCGAGCCTGGCACCCTGTCCACGCTCTGTAAAGGGTGGATATTAGTAACAACAAAGAGCCCCTGACAGCAAGTCAGACTCTAGGGCTTTTCATCGCAGTTTGGCCACAAACTAACCAATGACCCTAGGCAAGTCCCTCCCCCCTCTGGGCCTCAGTTTACCTTCCTGTTCTCCAAAGTCTCCCTCCCCACTGGGAGCCCACCACGCTATGGCATGCTCCATCCTCACCCCGTGTCAGTACGCAGTCTGAGCACCTTTGCTCCGGAATCTCTGCACATTCTCTGAATAGCGTAACTGCCCGTTCATTATGTCTTTTTTTTTTCCAGGAGCAGAAACCGGGGTTTGCCAAGTGGGGGTTCACCCCGTGTCCTCCACTTCTTTGAAATACGCACACACACACACACACACCTTGGCAGAATAGTCATCTCCTGCTGCCTTCATCCTCCCACCCCCATCCCATGTTCATCCCGAAGTCCTTGTTAGAATGTCCCCCCGGGGACCAGCAGGTGGAAAATGTCATTTTGGAGCCATTACTAGAGCTTTAAGGTGCTTAGAGGCCATCAACACCAATTGCGGTTCCCGTCCAGCGAAGGGGGCGGGGGAGGGGGGCGGGCTGGAGCTGCTCGTGTCTCGGGCACGGGGACCTCTGTCAGTCACGCCCCGCCGTGGGGCACCACCCACCCCCGGGGGCAGGCACGGAGGGCTGTCTGGGGGCCAGGGACCCCCGCCGCCACTCTGTGTCCTCAGATTTCCCTGCCACGGCTGATTTGAATAATTCAGCAATGCCGGGTCTCCGGGGCACTATTGTCTTCAGTGAAGGCAAATCAGTCGCCCGCTCGGCCTGTTAAGAGGGCCCCTGCCTGCTCCCTTTTTCTGTAAATCAGGATTAATGAGATGGTGAGGGGAAGCGCCGAGCCCTGGGCAGGGATGCTGGCAGCCAGCTCTGCAGGAGCAGCGGGCCCCAGAAGCAGCTCCCGCCTCAATGTCCTCGGGCAGTCTTCTGTGGCACTCATCAACCTGTCGATAACTAGCTATCACCCAGCCTGCCAGACCCCTCCTCAGCCGGGCCCCTCGCCGGCCCCCACGGCTCCAGGGGAAAGAGAAAGCAAGAGAGAGAGGCTGTCTGCAAGCAACTTGGCCCCCACTCCTTGCCGCCCGGCGGGCTAGGGTGGTGCCAGGGGCTGGACTCCTTCCCCGCAGGCGGCACCCAAAGACGCAGCGAGAGGGAGATTCTCCCAGCCCAGGGCTGGTAGACAGCTCGTCCAGGCTCTGAAAGAGTGAGTGCCCCGTGCCTGGCTTTTTGACAACTGGCACTCACACAGAGCACAAGGGACAATGTCCTTGTGGTGGTGCCTTCCTCTCTCCCCTCCTGCCTTGTAGTGGCTAAACAGGCAGGCTCTGCGTACCCCACTTATACGCTGGGTGACCTTGGGCAAGTCAGTTAGCCTCTCTGGGCCTCGACTGCCTCATCTGGAAAGTGGAGATAAAACCCTGTACTTGCCCCACACATCGCCGAGGAGATTCCAAGGTACATAGGCTTAGAAGTCTACCACCAGCGGCCCTCCAGCCCACAATTGTGTGATCATATTGTATTCCTATCTTTATCAGGGTTAACTCCAGAATCCCGCTACCCAGAGTGTGGGTCTGCAGCCCACATCAGGTCCCAAACTGCTTGTCACCTGTGTGCAGTGAGGTACACAGAAAGAGGGTAAGTATTTAGAAACTTTTGTAGTAATTTTGACAGACGACAATTTTATATCTGTCGAATATAATGATAAAAATGCAGGGGCTTGGATTTTGTATGCATTTTTTTTAAAGAGTTTATTTATTTATTTGACAGAGGGAGACACAGCGAGAGAGGGAACACAAGCAGGGGGAGTGGGAGAGGGAGAAGCAGGCTTCCCGCTGAGCAGGGAGCCCGATGCGGGGCTCCATCCCAGGACCCTGGGATCATGACCTGAGCCGAAGGCAGACGCTTAACGACTGAGCCACCCAGGCGCCCCGGATTTTGTATGCATTTTAATTTTTTATTTAATTTTTCCCAAAGTTGTTTTGTACCGTATTTTACAAAAACATCACTCTGAGATGAAATGGGATTTGAGAAAAATATATTGGGCCCTCCATGCAGGTAGTTTAGAAAGCGATGTTCTAGACGAATGTTAACATCACATCAAACTTCAGATCCCCCCGGAGATCTGATTAAAATGTGGATTCTGAATCCGTAGGCTGGGGTGGGACCTGAGAGTCTGCATTTTCAACAAGGGTTCGGTGGTTGCTGATGACGCTGGTCCAGGGGCCACACTGGCGAGGGGAGAGTGTGGAGCACCCCGACTGATGCCTTATCCCTTCCTTACCCAATTTCATTCCCTGTAGCACCCCTGTACCCACCAATCCTGCCTGCTACTCTTTCCCTGGCTCAGTACTCACCAAGGCCTGCAGACACAGTCATACAGACGCTAAAGTTCACACACCACCACCAAATCGGAGACCTCAGTCAGGAGTCCCAACCGCCACAGCATCCAACAGGTAAACGTGTGGAGCCAGTCAACACTCAGCCAATGACAGCTATTTTAGCGACTGTCCTTTCTCCCTATAGCCACTCCTTGAGAGAGAGGTGTATCTGTTAGCCGTGGCTGCATAACAAACCATCCCAAGCCCTAGCAACTTCAACCAATGTGCATTTAGCCATTGTTGCCCATGAGTTTATGAGTCCGTTGGCTCTTCTGCTTTTCTGGTCTGTCCTGGTGGGTATGGGCTGGCTCCCTTATGCATCTGTGGTCACCTGGGGACCAGGTGTTTTAGAATGGCCTCAGCGGGGACAGCCCAGGTCTGCTCCATGTGGCATCTCATTCACCAGCAGGCTCGCCTGAGCTTCTCCTTATGGGGATCGGAGAACAGAGTGAACAAAGCCTCTTGAGACCTAGGCTCAGGACTGACATACCATCCCTCCCCCCTCCGTATTCTGTGGACCAAAATAAGTCAAATGGACAGCCCAGAATCAAGAGGTGGCGTGGGGGAGACTCCACCTCTAGATGGGTGGAGATGTGAAATCACACTGCAAAGCACATAAATACAAAGGCAAGGGAAGATTGCCAGCCGTTTTTATAGACTTATCATTATTCCTCTTTCTAGATGAGGAAACTGAGGGTCAGAGAGGTTCAGAGAGCAGCTATGAAGGGACAGAGCTGAGCTCTGCCTGACTCTGGAAACTGTGCTCTTAACCTCTTTTCCAAATTCTTCTCTGTGTGCAAAAAGGGGGGAAAATACATTTTGGTAACTCAATTCACAAAAGGAAGAGGATTTTCAAATATTTTGACATCTCCAGTGGAAGTTTTTGCCCTCTCTGGCTCCTGCGCAACCCCCTGCCCTGTAATCACAGGCCTGTTTTCCATCACCTGCTCCCCCCTTTCCTCCTGGGCCTTGAAGCTTCAGGCAATTTATCTTTCCCTCTTTTTTTTAATGGTCTCTTTAACACAAGGGTTTTCTAACGAGACAAATTGAAGGGCTTGGGTGTCAAGCAGAACTCGCGTGTGCTCACAGGAGGGGATGCAGTGAGGAGTAAAAGGAGCCCAGAGGAGAAACAAGCACAAGCTGAGTGGTCCCCAAATCTCAGAACTGGGAGGATTTTGTCTCTTCATCGCCCTATTTGCCCATTTGTGGAAAAGGACATCCCTGTCCCAAAAATTGAGTGTCACTTGTCCTGGCCTCCCCAGACTCCCACAGTCCTGAAAAGACCCATGGAAGTCCTTTGGAATGGGTTGCAGCAATACAGGTAAATTTGGGAACTCAGGTAGTCTAGAAATATTAAGTGTACTTTTCTGCAATTGAGTATAATTTTTTTTAAAGATTTTATTTATTTGACAAAGTGAGACACAGTGAGAGAGGGAACACAAGCAGGGGGGGTGGGAGAGGAAGAAGCAGGCTCCCCACTTAGCGGGAGCCAGACGTGGGGCTCCATCCCAGGACCCTGGGATCATGACCTGAGCTGAAGGCAGATGCTCAACGATTGAGCCACCCAGGTGCCCCTGCAATTGAGTATAATTTTCATCTAAGCCTGTGTTGAGCCAGATGGCAGAAATGCAAGCATTGTCCAGTTAGGGTCCTCTGCCTCCTTTCTCTGGAATCGTGTCTAAATTCCAGAAAGATTATGGTATGCCAGCTTGAATGCATTCTTATGAGTTGCTGCATAACAAATTAACCCCCCCCCAAAAATGTAGTGGCTTAAAATGATAATAAACATTTATTATGTCATGTGGCTTCTGTAGGTTAGAAATTCATGAGCTAGGTGGTCAGGCTCCAGGTCCCTCATGAGGGTACAGTCAGATATAAGCTGGGGTTGCAGGCTCATCTGCAGACTTGACTGGGGCTGGAGGCTCCAATTCCAAGCAGGCTCACTCATGTGGCTTGCATGTTAGCTCTGGCTGTTAGCGGCAGGCTTCCCATCTTTCTACATGGGCCTCTCCACAGAGCTGCCCAGGACCCTCCCAATATGGCTTCCCTCAAAGCCGGAATCTAAGAGAATGAGGTGGAAGCTGCAAAGCCCTTTATGACCTCACCTCAGAAGTCACCTCTCTTGCACGATACAGTCCTGATTTAATGATGGAGGAGACTCACTGGGGGCCATCCTGGAAACCGGTCACCCCTGGGATGTCAGGAATGGGGGTCATCTGCTTCTGGCAGTGTAATTACCGCACCAGCTTCTGCAGAGATGCTTTTGCTCATGTGTAGCCTGTGGTACCTTATAGACACCCTAGTTCACTCCCCATTGACCTCAAGCCCCCTCTGTCCTTTTTCAGGATATGTGTATGTTCCCTTCACTCCCCACCTAACTCTGTTCCACAGCCCAGAGAGTCTTTCCTAGTTTTAGATACAGGATTTACAGGTTTGATTCTCTTTCGCATCCTTCCAAATCCTTTGTCATATGCCCAGTCCTTGGCTGGCTTTTAAAATTCAAAAGCCAAGAATTCAACTCCTTCCTTATCTGCGTTCTGCCGTGTCATCCTTTCCCAGAGGCAATGAATGTTGCATGGCCTGGCTGCTGCCTGAATGACGAGACTGACCACAGGACATAAATAAATGCACAGAATTTTAAAAAGAAGAGAGAGAAACTTTGGTTAATATTTCAAAATATTTTCCTGCCATCCTGTAAAGCATGGTGTTAACAGAAGTTGTCCATGGCATCTCTGTTGATTCTGACTGATGACCCTGGAAGAAATATCTGATATGTCCCCATTTTCTAGATGAAGAAACAAAGGGTCAGAGAGGTTGGATGGTTTGCTAGACCCATATCCAGGGTCTGGTGACATATGTGAGACTCAACCCCAGGTCAACGCTCTTGCTACAACTGCACCACTTCCCTGTGTCCCCTGCATCCTGTGTTCCTTCTTTCCCCTCTGAAATCTGCTTTCTTCAAGATTTTCCCCCCGCCACTGAAAAGGTATAGTACTGGGGCACGGTTTCCTTTCTCAGGCATCTTGACAAGAGAAAGGGGTCCTCTTAAGCTAAAGAACAGGTCCTTGAATGGTAGGATCTTAGGCACAAGTGAGAGAAGAACTGAAGGGTTGCTGGACCAATCAAATGCTCCTGAAATTATACACCAGGAGATCTCATGCTTCACCCACAAGTGAGTTTGACCTTTTGGATGAGGAGAATCAAATCCAGGGGGGCGAGAGAAACAGATGGACTTACAGACAGAGCAGCAGGAGAAAAAAAAAATTCCGAGTGATCCAATCCATCCTCTTGCAACAAAGAACCTTTCCAAGGAGTGTCAGCTTCTGAATTTGATACCGACTCTAGAAGGTTATTAAGTTTGAACTCCTAATGAAGAACAGATGGGAAATGGAAGAAAATCAAAGATCAAAATATGCTTTCCATATTTCACGCCTAAATGAAAAAATTGTCAGGAGCCATTGATTGTCTTTTGCGAAGTGTCACATCCAAGGTGTGGGGTTTCCAAGTCAGCGACAGGTATTTCTTCTTCATGGATCCAGGTGCAGCTGCCATGGGCAAACCAGGCAGTGGTGTGTATGCTGTCACTTGAGGGTGAAGGTGGTCACTCCACTGGTTCCCCTAGAGTCTGAAGGTCTGCCACATGAGCAGTAAAGGACACAGATGTCAGATGCATGCAAACCTTGGTTTAAATTCTGGATCTGCCATTATTTGTGTAATTTTAGACAAATTATTCAACCTCTATGGGCCACAGTTTCCTCATCTATAAGGATCTCTAATGATTTCAATAAATTAACGTAGGGTAATGGTCTTATGGTCATTACTAAAAAAAAAAAGACAAAGTAATTGCTGCAGAAAATGTACTATGTGTTCACCAAATGCTGTTCCATATTCATCCTTCTGAGACACATAGAAAACTACCCTTTCCAGCCCCCTCTCTGGTAGGTGGGATCATGTGACTGGTTCTGTGAGTGGAGGTGATGAGTATCCTTCCCAAGCTGAGACAGTTCGGGAAGGGACCTCATGTTGAAATGTAGAAGCCGAGATATAAGGAGCCTGGATCACTGAATCACCATGTGGAGCACAGTTGCCCAGACCCACAGTGGACATTACAGGGGTGAACAATAAACTTTGCTTATTACTTTTTGATTTTTCATTACATCAGACCAGCTTCTCCTAATTCATCAGTCATTATTATTGTGTTATGTCTAGAAGACCCCATCCAAATTCAAATAGAAGTGTTAACCTACTAGCTGACCCACATGGAATATGTGGATTGCTTTGTCTGGATCCCAGGTAGAGAGCAGGGGATGCTGTGGCAGGTTGATTTAGAGGGGAAAGAGGACAAAAACGGTTTATCACAGAGAACCATAACATCTGGCCAAACCGAATGGTGTCAGAGCATCCTTGTCCTCTCCTAATCAAATGGGTTGATGGTTGCTTCATTTCCATCATTGCTCACCTCCCTCACCCAGCTCTTAATCACTAGGCATGATCTCACTCCCCTGGCTATACACTGGTCCCTCAGACCTGATGGCAGGTGTGGATGCTCTGGTTTTGATCTGGGACATGAGATGGCATCTCAATCAGCATCTCCCCCATCATACTCCCACCCCTGGTGCCCTGCCTCGGGATGGACCAGTGTCTCACAAGAAGTGCTTGGACACATTGACTCAAAAAACTCCATCCTTGGAATAATTGAGCCAGAAAGTCCACATCCCAGGATCATTGTGTCTAAAATCAAAGAAATGCAAAATCAAACCCTATAGATCTTTGAGGATGAGTGCTAAAGAATCAAAGAATATTAAAAACCATCGAACCATTAAAAAACCCAGAACTATAGATCCCAGCTGAGCCTAAGCAGAAATTTGGTATGTTGGGTCTGCTGTACCCTCAGGCAGCGATTTCCATGAGTTGCTATGCATGAGTGCTGTGGGCTGGAGGAGGAGCAAGGTCTGTGCTTGGGATCCAGAAAGATGGAAGACAAGGCAAGGTGCTCTCTGACTCCTCTGGTTCCTATCACGCCAGCAGAGGGTCTCCACAATCCTCTTCATGAAGACACACTCTTGACAAAGAGTCTATACTTAACCAAGCTCTAGTTAGGCTTCTCTGAGCCCTCTTCTCAACTAGACTTTGACCTTGGTCCTCATTCTTGCTTGGCCTGCATAGCCCAGTTGTAGTTAGAATCCTGCTAAGTCAGTTTAGAGAGGCTTCGCCACCTTTGACACTAGATCACCCTGGCTTGCTCTCAGCAAGAATCCTGTTAGGTCAGGGCACCTGGGTGGCTCAGTCAGTTAAGCGTCTGACTCTTATTTTTGGCTCAGGTCGTGATTTCTTGTGAGATTGAGCCCTGTGTCAGGTTCCACTGGGTGTGGAGCTTGCTTAAGATTCTCTGTCTCGGGGCACCTGGGTGGCTCGGTCGTTGGGCGTCTGCCTTCGGCTCGGGTCATGATCCTGGTGTCCTGGGATCCAGCCCCGCATTGGGCTCCCTGCTCGGCGTGAGGCCTGCTTCTCCCTCTCCCACTTTCCCTGCTTGTGTTCCTGCTCTCACTATCTCTCTCTCTCTCTCTCTCTGTGAAATAAATAAATAAATAAAAACTTTAAAAATATATAAAAAACATAAAAAAAAGAAAGATTCCCTGTCTCCCTCTCTCTCTGCCCTTCCCATCTCCCACTTCTGTCTGTCTGTCTCTCTCTCTCTCTAAAAAAAAAAAAAAAGTCCTCTTAGGTCAACAGCAAGAATCCCCCCTACTCATCCAAAAGGGTACGTGCACCCCGATGTTTATAGCAGCAATGTCCACAATAGCCAAACTGTGGAAAGAGCCAAGATGTCCATCGACAGATGAATGGATAAAGAAGGTGTGGTATATATATACAATGGAATATTATGCAGCCATCAAAAGGAATGAAATCTTGCCATTTGCAACAACGTGGATGGAACTGGAGGGTATTATGCTGAGCAAAATAAGTCAAACAGAGAAAGACATGTATCATATGACCTCACTGATATGAGGAATTCTTAATCACAGGAAACAAACTGAGGGTTGCTGGAGTGGGGGGTGGGGTGGGAGGGATGAGGTGACTGGGTGATAGACACTGGGGAGGGTATGTGCTCTGGTAAGTGCTGTGAATTGTGCAAGACTGTTGAATCTAAGATCTGTACCTCTGAAACAAATAATGCAATATATGTTAAGAAAAAAAAAAGAAGAAGAAGAAGGTAGCAGGAGGGGAAGAATGAAGGGGGGGAAATCGGAGGGGTAGATGAACCATGAGAGATGATGGACTCTGAAAAACAAACTGAGGGTTCTAGAGGGGAGGGGGCTGGGAGGATGGGTTAGCCTGGTGGTGGGTATTGAGGAGGGCACATTCTGCATGGAGCACTGGGTGTTATGCACAAACAATGAATCATGCAACACTACATCTAAAACTAATGATGTAATGTATGGGGATTAACATAAGAATAAAAAAATTTAAAAAAAAAAGACCATAATACAGTGGTTTGAAACACTTCAAAAAAAAAAAAAAAGAACCCCCCCCCCCACTCTTGCTATCTTCTCTTGGTAACTGTTCCCCTCCCACCACTAACCCTAACCTGCTCCTTGGCTGAAAAATCCCAGTGCATTCCTGTTGTATTCAGAGTTCGTCTCTCTCCCTTATCCTCAGAGTCCTGAATAAAGTCTTCCTTACCATTTTAACAAGTGTCAGAATAAGTTTTTCCTTTAGCAGTGGTGCAGGATGATACAGTGGGAGTCAAACTTTGTGCACGTGGCATGTTTTTTCAAACAAAACCATACAAGTAAGATGGGCAGAGTGGCCCAGCTCGAAAGTAGGAAGTGAGCTTGAAGTCCTTCTGTACACCTTGTAGTAAGCCCCCTCCTTGGTAGACCTCACATTCCTTGGAGTCCCCAAGCATAGCTGGGAAACCACTGGAGAGGTGGAGAGACCACTGGACGGTGAGCCAGGAGCTGGCATCTCAGCTCCAACCCTGCTCCCTCCACACACTCCCCTGAGTCACAGGGACTGGAAGCTTGAAAACTGTATTCCCCCGACTTCCTTGCCAACAGGGCTCCAGTTCAGATTCTCCCCGTGGGAACTTGTTCACATGAGATTTGGAAGGCAGGAGAGGAGAAAGTATGCTTGTTCCACCAACAGTGAGCAAATGCATGGACTTTGGCAGAAGGGAAACATGAGGTATTTTTTCCAGCATCTTCTGGGTATCCTCTGATAAATCATCCACTTTGGTGCTGCAGGCAGCTGAGACCATCAGTACTGCCTTGTGATGGCCATACACTCTGCTGTCCCCAACACCGCAGCTGCTCCCTGACCTCCTAACCAGTTCCTAAGCATCAAGTACCCTGTATTAAAACTCTTCCTGCTTGAAATACCTAGAAGGGGTTCTGATTTCCTAATGCACTAAAACAGAGTAAGGAAAGAGAAAGAAGAGAGGGCAAGAGGGAAAGGAGGGGAGAGGAAGGGAGAGGGAGGGAGAGGGAAGGAGGGGAGGGGGAAGGAAGAAAGGGAGGGAGGATGGGACGGAGGGAGGGAGGAAAGAAAAGATTATCCCCCACTTTATTTTTAGTTAAAATACTAGGGAGGAAGGGCAGCTGCCCAGGCTGGGACATGAAGAGAGTAGTAGACATGAAGAGAGAGACTATGACAATGGAGTCATCTTTCCTTCCCCCTTTTCAAAAAACTCCCACTTTCTGCAGAGAGGCAAGCCCTTCAGCTTTCTACCCATGGCCTCACATTTCTGATCTGTAAAACAGGTGCATAGCGACTACCCTCCTTACTTAGCTAAAGACCCTCGACTGTGACCTTCAACCATGACATTGCCACTTCCAAGCTGTGGAGCTTTGCACAAGGCAGTTCACTTCTCCAAGCCTCAGTCTTTTCACCTGTAAGATGGACATCATGTTCCTTCCCCCTGGAGGACGTGAAGTAGGCACAGTGGAGGCAAAAGGTCTGCACAGTAGACTGTGCTGTTGTGAGCAATGCCTATCCCAGGATTCTGGATGCTCTTCCTCTGGGGATTCAAGTTAATTCCAAAGTACCCCCCAAGCTTGGTTCTCCTCTTATCCTCCTAATACCCTGTCTAAGTTAGCCATTATTCCCTGCACCCTTGCAATTCAAACTGGGCTCCAGACCCAGCATCCTCACTCCCTGATAGGCAACTGCTCTCCCCACTCTGAGCCTTAGTTTTCCTCCTCTGTAAAATGGGGCCCAATCATCTCTCTCTGCAGAATTGCCACAATGTGGTTGCTGGTACATAGTAGGTGTTCAAGTAATGTTTTTTTATGCACCCCGAAGGGTGCATAAAACTTTAGTGAGGCACCTCGGTCTTAAACCCAGAGCTTCCAAGGCCCAGCCCCAGGCTCTCTGACCACAGAAGAAGGTATTGCCCTGCATTCATGCCAGGTGTCTCTGGGAGATACTTGCACTATAACTCCTTGGGCTAGAGGCAAATATTAAAATTGCTGACAGCTTGCTTGCCACGGTGCCGACTTGTAATATTGATGAATCAGGAGCCAGGCCCTGTGCTGGCTGTGGGTACAAGTACCCAGAATATTCATGAGCTCTGTGGCCATTCCCTGATGGCTTCTCTTCCCCTTTACAGGGCGATAATTCTACCGCATGGCACTTGTTCCGCCATGATTTTCAGATGCTGCCCGCATGTCCCAGCCCAGGCAGGTGCCCCTCCTCCCTAGAACTAGACCCTGGGCCCCAGGTGGGCTGTCATCAGTGCATAGGGACACCATGGGACAATTAAAGAACCTGCACTCCCCCCAAGCACCTTCACTCTCCACCCAGAGCTCTAGTCAGAGGCGAGCAGCTTCTCACTGAAGCCAATTGAACAAAGCAACATTTTGCTAACCCCCACCCCCGAGACCTGACCTGGACATTTGGGGAACCAGGGACATTTTTCTCGATAAATATCCTCTCCCCCGAGCTAGACAGCCGCCTGTCCTTGTGCCCCTGGAAAAGCTCGTCCGTCGGATGATCTGAGTTGCCGTGTGCTTTTCTGGTTAAACATTCATACGGCAGCTTTTGTGGATAAATAGATCCATACATGTGTCTGCATGATTAGGATTAAATATTAAGAAGATGCAAGGCAGGGATCTCGTCGGCCTGGATGAAATGAAACCTGGAGCACAAATGTCGAATCTGAGTGGGATTGAAGGACTGGTAATTGGGAGCATTGAGGGTGACCCGTGGCCAGTGGGGTCCCAGGCTGCCCCCACAGAAAGCAGGCCCTAGTGATGCTGCCTAGACTTGATCATCTTTTCTCTTATGCCATCCTTTTGTTTCTTTCCTCCTTCTTTCCCCCTTCTCTCTCCTCCCTTGCAGGCAAAGCACCCCTTCCGGTCTCCGCTGCACCACTCCAGATCTGACTGCATTTTAAAATTTTATTTGCTGAAGTTTTACAAGCCGACGTGCTCGACGTGGTACTAGTCATGGAATATGTCAGGGGCCTGGCAGAGACTCGCATTGAAATGATTCTAATTACGCGTGATAATTTTGGCATTCCAACATAAAACAGTGTTACCTCCAAAAATCCCATTACAATGGTTAAAAGACAAATCATGTATCAAGTCCCTTTCTTTATTACTTTATTAAACAATTTACAAGGCAACATTTTGAACGCTGGGATCGGGCGATGGCCCAAGGCTATCCAACTGTAGGCTGCACTAAGAAAAGGGAGTTCATCTCTTGTCATTAGTCAGAAAGTCAAATGCAATCATGGGGACTCCAATTGGCTTGTCAAATTAGCCACTGTTTCAAATCATTAGCATGGCGGAGCATTGCCAATGTGGATAGGGGGGTCTCCAGCTCTGGAAAGAAGCGTTTAGCTGCCACCCAAGATGTTTTAGATCGCCTCCTCCAGGCAGCAGTCAGATACCACAGATCCCTTTCCCCAAAGGCGGGATTCTACCATCCCCTTCCATTCCCGGTGGCCTTGGTCCCGTGCCTTGTTCTGGCCAGCCAGATGAGAGCAGGCGTGATTCTGTCACTTTGGGAGGCTCTGAATCTCTTTCCCCTCTGCCCCCAGACCAACCACGTGCCAGACAGAGGTGGCCCCAGTGACCTGAGACACAGGCAAAAACCATTTAAAGCAGGAGCTGCATCCAATGTGGAAAGTGATGTACATGATCGTCATGTAAATGATGGACACGATGCGAGTGAAAAATTTACCTTTCCTTTTTTTATTAAAGATTTTATTTATTTATTTGAGAGAGAGAGCATGAGCAGGGGGAGGGGTAAAGGGAGAGGGAGAAGCCGACTCCCCTGCTGAGCAGGGAGCCGGACTCGGGGCTCAATCCCAGGACCCTGAGATCATGACCTGAGCTGAAATCAAGAGTCGGATGCTTAACTGACTGAGCCACTCAGGTGTCTCTACCCTTTCTTTTTTTAAAGGGTGACCAAATGTCCTGGTTCCCCAAGTCTTGAGGGTGTTCTGGTTTTAAAATGGGGACAGTCCCAAGCAAATGACCTTGATTTACGGAGGGGTAGACGAACCATGAGAGACGATGGACTCTGAAAAACAAACTGAGGGTTCTAGAGGGGAGGGGGCTGGGAGGATGGGTTAGCCTGGTGGTGGGTATTGAGGAGGGCACGTTCTGCATGGAGCACTGGGTGTTATGCACAAACAATGAATCATGGAACACTTCATCTAAAACTAATGATGTAATGTATGGGGATTAACATAAGAATAAAAAATAAATTTAAAAAAATGACCTTGATTTACCTGGGACTGAGGGATTTCCCGGGATGTGGACTTTTAGTGCTGAAACCAAGAAACACCTGGGTGTGTGAGCACGTGGCCAGTGGGCAGCACCCCGCAACCCAAGAGAAAAGCCTGGGGACACACCTTGCTGGCACCTTGATCCGGGGCTTCCAGCCTCCGAGAGGTGGAGAAAATGAATGTCTGTTGTTTAAGCCCCTCGCTCTATGGTGTTTTGTAATGGCGGCCCCAGGGCGGATGAAGACACTGACGGGCACCCCCTGACTTTACAAAGGAGGACACCAAAGTTCAGAGAGTCCACGAGACTGGATTGAGGTAGCCTGGCATGAGGGCAGAACAGAGACTTTGAAGCCAAATGAGCCAGGGTTTCCTTCCTGGCTGTGATGGTTAATTTCGTATGCCTGGCATCTCAGAGAGGCGCAGAGAGCCGCCAAAACGTGACCTCCGGGCGTGTCTGGGAGGGTGTTCCAGGGAGAGACGGGCATTTGTACTGCTAGACTGAGGAAAGACCTCCCTCACCAACGTGGATGGGCCTCATCCAATCCGTGGAGGGCCTGAATAGGAAAAAAAGGTGGGAGAAGAGCAAATTCCTTCTCTCCGCTGGAGCTGGGACATCCGTCTTCTCCTGCGCTTGGGCATCGGCGCTCACAGTTCCCGGGTCTTTGGATTCGGACCAAGACTTACACCATTGGCTTCCCTGGTTCTCAGGCCTTTGGGTTTGGATCGGAACTGCCCTGCCGGCTTTGCTGAGCCTCTGGCTTGCAGACAGCCAACTGTGGGACTTCCCAGCTCCCATAATATCTATCTACCTATTTATCCCCTATTGGTTCCGTTTCTCTGGAAAACACTGACTAATACCCTGGCTCTGCTGATTCCTGTCAAGTATCACAGGTCTGTCCCCAGCAAGCCGACCCTGAGACAGAATTAAGGATGCAGAATGTTCAGTAGGACGTGTTCTTGGGACCAAAACCCACGGAAGAAAGAAGGAAGCAGCAATGGGAACAGGTAGAAGCTGAGCCGTGAGGAAGGTCCAACAAAGGTCTCAGCAGACCCCATGGGGTGCTCGGGAACTTGGGTGGCCATTCAGAGCCGACTCAAGTAGGGACAAGGTCCCTATCCTCTTCTACACCGATCAAATATCCGATGCTTGCTGTTTCCAGAAGGGAGTGGCCTTGGGTGTGTCAGCCCCCAAAGAAGGCACCACCCCGGGCAGTAAAGAAATAAATCCTTGCTTTCCAAAAGCAGATCTGGGCTGTGCATCAAGGCATCCAATACAGCCAGTTATGTAAACAGTCTGACCCTCAGTCGTCAACTGCAAAATGGGGCAATTAGTACGCACAGATTCCTGATACTACAGAAATAACCTCTTGATACTTAACGATATGCCAGGCCCTGAGGTTAAGAGTTTTGTTGACACACACTTCAGCTCACAGGGATGTTTGAGGATGGACTGAGTTAAAACGTGTAAATGCTTAGAACGGTCCCTGGGACACAATACATGATAGATTGTCATGATTATCATCCCGTATTAAATATCCCACACTTGCATGCTGCATCCATCTCTTTATTGGCCTCTGTGCTTATGTTCTCACCTGTTCCCCTCATGACAACCAGAAAGATCTCTCCAGAAAGGCCAATACCGCCAGGTTACTCCTCTGCTCTAAACCGTTCTGTAGACCCCTATGACCTTCTACATAAAACCCAAGCTTCTTCCCATGACTTCCAAGGCTTTTGCTAACCTCTCCCCTTCTGCTCCCCATACTTCTCCAGTCCCATGGCCATGCATTTAATGGCTTTCTATAAAACCCTTTGCACTAGCCACTCCCCCTGCCTGGAATGCCCGCCTGTTCCTCTCTCCCACTTGGTAAATTCTAACTTCTTTCTCAAGACTCAGCTCCCGCATCACCACTTTCAGGAAGCCCTTCCTGCCTCCCCCCACCCCCAGGCAGGTGAGACACTCCCCCCCCAAACCCCTTCGCTGGCCCCTAGGCTTGCCGCAGTCATGCTACCTGGATTCCGATTATCCATGCTTGAGACTGTCCGCTGTTAACACTGAGTAGTCCCATGAGCCTGAGGCAACAAGAGTATTTTTGGATTCCAAAAGAACTTTTCTTTTCTATTTTTTTTATTTATTTATTTATTTTTAAAGATTTTATTTATTTAGGGCGCCTGGGTGGCTCAGTTGGTTAAGCGACTGCCTTCGGCTCAGGTCATGATCCTGGAGTCCTGGGATCGAGCCCCACATCGGGCTCCCCCTTCTCTGTGGGGAGCCTGCTTCTCTCTCTGCCTCTGCCTGCCACTCCCCCTGCTTGTGCTCATTCTCTCTCTCTCTGTCAAATAAATAAATAAAATCTTAAAAAAAAAAAAAAGATTTTATTTATTTATTTGAGAGAGCACATGAGAGGGGGGAGGGTCAGAGGGAGAAGCAGGCTCCCCGCTGAGCAGGGAGCCCGATGCGGGACTCGATCCCGGGACTCCAGGATCATGACCTGAGCCGAAGGCAGTTGCTCAACCAACTGAGCCACCCAGGCGCCCAGAACTTTTCTTTTTTAAACCTCTGAATTCCCACCCTGCTTCTGGGGAGGGGAAGGGGCTAGCATACAGTAGATAGTCAGTAGATACTCACTAGATGAATAAATATTCAGCCCAGCCCCTTCTAGGATAAGCGTGGAAACTAAGAATCATTTCTCCGAGCTTCAACGGAACCTACCTAGAAATCCAATTTGAAACCCCTGAAAATTGGCTGCAAGTTTACTAACCCCTAGAGATGGAGATGAACGAAATCAGGCAAATGGCTTCTGTTGTCGTCGGTAACGGCTGTTGTGTTTTTTTTTTTTTTTAATTTAATTTTTTTTTTTTTAAGATTTTATTTATTTATTTGAGAGAGAGAATGAGAGACAGAGAGCATGAGAGGGAGGAGGGTCAGAGGGAGAAGCAGACTCCCTGCTGAGCAGGGAGCCCGATGCGGGACTCGATCCCAGGACTCCAGGAACATGACCTGAGCCGAAGGCAGTCGCTTAACCAACTGAGCCACCCAGGCGCCCTTAAAACACAAATTTCTAAGCCCCACCCCAGAGGATCTGATTCAGTAGATATAAAGTGGGGTCCTGAAATCTGTATTTCTAAAAGCTCCTCGGGTGATTTGATAAAAGCTGCAATCCATTCTAGATTTTTTTTTAAATCTTAATAAAATAGTAAAACATAGGAAATATATGGAATCTTCCTTAATATGAATATAAATATAAATATGTCTCTCAAGCTAATGTTTGCTAATTTATTTTTTATTTATTTTTTTTAAAGATTTTATTTATTTATTTGAGAGAGAGAATGAGAGAAAGAGAGCATGAGAGGGGGGAGGGTCAGAGGGAGAAGCAGACTCCCCGCCGAGCAGGGAGCCCGATGCGGGACTCGATCCCGGGACTCCAGGATCATGACCTGAGCCGAAGGCAGTCGCTCAACCAACTGAGCCACCCAGGCGCCCAGCTGTTGTGTTTTGAATAAGCATTTTCATAACCGCACACTGGGCCGTGTACCCCACAGACTTGGAAGCAAGAGGATCCGCCTTCCAGGGCTGCTCCTGGGTCCTGCTGGCTGGGTGACCCTGGTAGAGTCACTACCCTGCCCCGGACCTCAGATTCTTCTTCCGTGGACAACAGAGGTGAGCTGGGCTCAAAAAACCCAGACTTTCCTGCTCCAAACAGACAAAACAAATAAACATTGTTTCTACAGCTCTTGAGTTCACCCATCGGAGACTCCTGTTCACCCCTGAGAATGAATGTCTTAGTGGTTCTAGTCCCAACCCCGGCACCTGACACTCAGTGCTGTTACCATGAGCCCCACCTTCTAGGCTCAGCCCTCAGGGCGCCCCCTGCGAACCCAGAGACATATCTCACCTCCTACCACCCTCCATCCACACGCCTTGAGGCCTCCTGCTTCTAGATATTAGTTCTCCTTCCAGCCCCACCTGACCGACCTCCCTCCCTCACTCGTTGGGCACCTTATGCCGAGTATACAGTTGGTGCCCAAAAAACACTGCACAATGTATATTCGTTACAGGCCAGTTCTGGATTGCATTGTGTCCCCCTGAAATAGGTGGAAATCCCAAGCTGGGTACCTGCGAATGGGATTTTATTTGGAAATAGGGTCTGTCCAGATGATCAAGTTAAGATGAGGTCATTCGGGTGGGCCCTAATCCAGTGTCACCATGGCCTTATCAAAGGGGGAATTTGGACAGAGATAGGCATGCATGGTGGGACGATGACGTGAAGGCACAGGGGGGCCATCTACAAGCCAAGGAACACTCAAGGCCACCAGAAAGCATGAGAGAGCAATGGGCCAGGCCTGACTGTTCAGGTGACACCAACCCACCCAGCCATCACAGAGGGGACAAAGGAGCACTAGATCAGGTCCCAGGCCTGGCTCTGCATGAACTAGCTGTATGTCCTTGGCTAAGTCCCTCTCCCTCACCCTCAGTGTTCCTGCTATAGACAGAATGCTTGTATGTCTGTGTCCCCCGAAAATATATATACTGGAGCCCTAATCCCCAACCTGATGGTATTTGCAGATGGGGCCCCTGGGAGGTGATGAGGTCATGAGGGCAGAGCTCCCATGAATGGAACTAGTTAACATCCTTACAAGAAGAAGTCATTAGGGGATCCCTCTTTCCACCATGTGAGGATGCAGCAAGAAGGCAGCCGACTATAAGCCAGGGGGTGAGCCCTCATGTAACCCCAAATCCACAGGCACCTTGATCTTGGACTTCCCAGCCTCTAGGACCGTGAGAAACAAATGTGTGCTGTTTAAGCCACCCGCTCTATGGTATTTGTTATGGCCGCCTAGGCTAAGAGAATCAGCATCTGCAAAGCGGGCCGGGCACCCTCCAGAGCTCCATCGGCCCTGCTCGCTCAGGGACGGAGCAATTCTGCTGCATGCGTGCCTACTGCATACAAGACACTTGGCGAGGGGCTGCAGGGGAGAAAGGAAGAAGACAGGCATGCATTTACCTAGTCAGTGGTCCCCCGGGTACCTGCTTTGTACCAGACGCTGTGCCCGGCGGGGGAGAGGATGCTCCCCAAGACAGATGAAGCTCCTTTCTAGGGGGTGCTCACAACTTAGGGTTTCACAGAGGGGCACTCTGCCTTTGCATCACCAAATGTCAGAGGGACAGGCAGGGCTGAGCTCACATCCCTGGGAGCTAAGCAGTCACTCAAGAGGCTGGCTCTGTGCTTAACCAAGGGAGGCACAAAGGTCTGTAATGACGATTCTGGGCTTGGAAGTCTGAGGCCAGTGGCACCTGGGTGGCTCAGATGGTTAAGCATCTGCCTTCGGCTCAGGTCACGATCCCAGGGTCCTGGGATCAAGCCCCGCATCGGGCTCCATGCTTGGCGGGGAGCCTGCTTCTCCCTCACCCTCCTACTGTTCCCCCCAGCTTGTGCTCTCTTGCTCTCTTTGTCAGATAAATAAATAAAATCTTAAAAAAAAAAAAAAAAAAAGGAAGTCTGAGGCCGGGTAGTATATAGGTCATTTCCCGGTAGTGTGACCTCAGTTTCCTTAGCTGGAGAACAGGTTCATCGCTATTCCTATGTCATGGGGTCAGTGAGCATGACCCGGGATTAACACACGTGTGGGTCCTTGCATCAGGGCCTTGCAGGGCCCTGCACACGGAAGGTGGTCGGTAAGTGGTGTCCACAATTTCTCCAGCTCCATGGCCAAGGAAACAGATTGAGGTCAAGGGGTGATGCCACCAGGCAGCCTTGGCCCAGGGGCTTGAGTGACTCAGCTGCCTCCTGTCCCCGTGTCAATTTTTGTTCCACCCCTTCATTGGCCCATAGGGAAACTGAGGCAGGAGGACAGAACAACTTGCCCAAAATTATTAAGTGAGTTGGGGGCACAAATGGAACTGGATTCTGTGGATCTTTCCCAGAGTGCATCCTCCCCACAAACCCCACTGGATGCCTCCATTCCTCCCTCCTCCTTTCTCTCCCCTCCTCCACCTTCCCTCTTCCCTACTTCCTCTCCCCTTCTACTTCCTTTCCCCCTCAACCTTCCCTTCTCCCTCCACTTCCTCTCCCCACCCTCCTCACCCTCCTCTTCCTCTCCCCGATCTTCCATCCTTCCTCCCCCACTTCATCTCCCCTCTCCACTTCCTCTTCCCCTCCACCTTCCCACCTCCCTCCACTTCCTATACCCTTTCCACTTCCTCTCCCCTCTCCTCTTTCATCTCCCACTTCCTCCCTCCCTCTGCTTCCTCTCCCCCTCCTTCCTCTCCCCCTCCTTCCTCTCTCCATCTTCCTCCCCCTCCACTGACTCTCCCCCCTCCTCCTTCCCTCCTCCCTCCTCCTTCCCTCCTCCTCCCACTTCATCTCCCCCCTCCACTTCCTCTCCCCTCCTCCTTCCTCTAGCCCCTCCCCTCCCTCCCTCCCCCCTTCCCTCCCTCTGCTTCCTCTCCCCCTCCCCCATCCCCTCCTCTCCCTTCCCCTCCTCTCCCCTCCTCTCCCTCTCTGCTCCTCTCTATCTTCTTCAAGAGCAGCGGTTTACTGACCTCTGGGCCAGGCACTTGCTCATCTGTACAATCCCAGCTCCCTGAATCCCCATAGCAACCCCATCAAGGAGATACAGGGACGAGGCCCCCTTTTAGGAAGAAGCTGAAGCTCTGGGAAGTGGCCTGCCTGTAGTCACACCACTGGGCAGACCTTGATCCCTCCGGCTGCTTCCGGAGTGGGCTGGGTCCTACAGCCATCTGCACATCGTGACCTCCCCGCACACACCCTCCGCCCGAACAGTAAAGCCTGGTCATCACCGCTCTCTTACCAGGGGCAAGACACTGCTACCCTCGTCATATGAACCTAGAGAACCTCGCGAAAACTCTGCAAAGCAGGAATGATTACCCCATTTGATGGATAGGGGAACTGAGGCTCAAAGAGGCCAAGTCCCTTGATCCAGCAAGGAAGTTGTGGAGTCACATCCGACCTCGGAGCCTGCTGCCCTGACCCCGTCATCGCCCCGTGTCCAGCGTTTCCACAGGAAGCCACAGATATGACAGTGTGTGGCAGAGTCCCGGGACACTGGTGTCCTCATACCCAGGACAGCCACAGCCTAGGGAGGTGGCCGGTGGGCCGAGTTTAAAAATTCCACTCTCCTCTCTGACCAGACAGCACGGATTCACCCTGCCAGCAGGCATTCCCAGAGTGCCTGCTAGGAGCCAGGCCCTAGAGATCACGGGGAGAAGCAAGAGCCTGGAAAGGAAATTTCCAGAAGGATGCAGGGGAGCTAGGAGGCAGCACCAAGGACAAATGGATGATGCTGACACTCCCCCAGCAGGCTGGACAGGGGCCTGTCCTGTCTGTCTGTCTGGAAGGGCAGACATGGCCCAGCTCTCCCGGGACACCCGGGCCCCGCAGCCTGGCTTTGGGAATGGCCCGGCAGGCCAGCCAGCCGGAGAGACAGCTCCGGCCGCCGCGTGGAGCCAGCAGAGCCGTGACCCCGGGTCTTCTCATCTCCGGTGGCTCTGCTTTCTGTAATTGCCCTGCCACCTGCGGCCTCTGGGTTGTAATCCACTCCCTCCCCTCCGTCCCCGCCACGGACGGCGCCCTGGGCTTCCCACAGCCCTGGAAACACCAGCTCCAGCCCGTGCCTGGGGGTCCGGGAGGCAGGGTCCGGCCAGATCACTGCCCCCACGCCCCCCGCCTGAGTCCTCCCAGTATGAATCCCCAGCCTGTATCTGCTGCAAAGTTCTCATCTGAATTCTTGCTAATCACAGGGATCATCGCAATTACCAAGCGCTCGCTGAGGCCACGTCCGTCCTCAGCATCTCCATGGTTAGCTCTCATTTCATCCGAGCTCTCATTTTATCCTCAAGCAACCCTCCAGGCAGGAACAAGTATCCCCATTGCACAGAAAGAGAGACTGAGGTTCAGAGAGTACCTGGTGTTCTGGATCCAGCCCATCTGGGGTCCTCCCTCCCTTCTGAACTCCCTCACGGAACCCACAGTGGACAGAATGGCCTTGGGATGCAGGGAGGGCCCACGGGACACAATGTCTAAATCAGAGCCACTGCCTTCCTCCGCCTGACCCTCTAACGGCTTCTGGTCTGTTCTGCTATCCTCGTAGTTCTCAGCAGGACAAAGGGAAACCATGCTTTGTGTTCAGGCTCCAGAAAAAAAGTTCACTTGGACCGAGGCTCAGGGACTCCCGCGCGTGTATCCTTATCCTCGGCATCCAGGTGCTAGATGTCTCGGTGGCCACAGCCCTGCGCTATGCTGGGGACACGGGAAGCTGGAGGCCCTTCTTGGGGAAGCCAGAATCCATTGTCATCACAGCTATGCTTAGCAAACATCTTCCGTGTGCTTGCGTTCCCTCATTTTATATCACAGTAACCTCGTGGGCAGGTGTGAGCCTCTCCCTTGAGCAGATGAGTAACTTGCCATGCAAAGGCGTTGAGACCCACCCAAGTCACCAAGGAAAGAAAGCAAGAGCCCGACCAGGAACCCAAATTATTTTGATTCCAGGTTTGTTGATCTTCTGACATAGCTCCATACCCAGCCTGAGATGACCACCAAATCCTGCCCGGCTCCTCCCACAGTCCCCATGGGAGGCCGAATGCTCCTCCCTTCAGTGCACCCAAAAGAGCCCCAACCTCAGACTCACACAGAACTGGGTTATGAGTCTTTTTTTTTTTAAGATTTTATTTATTCATTTTAGAGATAGTGTGTGTGCATGAGAGAGCAGGGAGGGGCAGAAGAAGAGAGAGAAAGAATCTGAAGCCAACTCCACACAGAGCATGGAGCCCAACTCGGAGCTCGATCCCACAACCCTGAGATCATGACCTGAGCTGAAACCAAGAGTCGGTCAGTCGCTTAACTGACTGAGCCCCCCGGGGCACCCCTGGGTTATGAATCTTAATAGTCAAGACTGAAACCACAAGCAACAAAAGGAAAAATAGACATTGGACCTCCACCAAAATTTAAAACTTCCACACTGCAAGCAATACCATAAAGGAAGTGAAAAGACAACTCGCAAAATGGGAGAAAATATCTGCAAATCATATGTCAGATAAGGCATTTGTAGCCAGAATTTATAAAACTCTTACAACTCAGTAATAAACAAATGATCTTTTTATAAATGGGCAAAGGATCTGAATAGACATTCCCCCTCCGCTGCCCCAAAGAAGCTATATAAACGGCCAAGAAGCACATGCAAAGATATTTGACATCATTAGCCTTCAGGAAAATGCAAATCAAAACCACAATGAGATACCGTTTGACTCAAATCAAAAAGTCAGATAGTAGCAAGTGTTGGCTAGAGTGTGGGAAAATCAAAATCCTCATCTCCTGCTGGCAGGGATTGTAAAAAGATGCCTCTGCAAACAGTCTAGCAGTTCCTAGATGGTTGGACATTATGTTACCGTATGTCTCAGATATTCCACTCCTAGGTAGATCCCCAAGGGACATGAAAACACATTGCCCCACAAAAACTCCACAAATGTTATTCATAGCTGTCAAAAAGTGGGAAAACCCCAAATGTCCATCAGCAGGTGAGCGGATGAACAAAATGTGGTACATCCATACAATGGAATATAATTCAGCCATGAAAAGGAATGGAGTACTGATCTGTGCTACAATAGAGATGAACCTTGAAGGTACTCTGCTAAGTGAAATAAGCCGGTCCCCAAAGACCACATAATGTATGAGTCCATTTACATGAAATGCCCAGAATAGGCAAATCTGTAGAGACAGAAAGTAGATGAGTGGTTACCAAAGACTTAGGGGGAGAGAGGAACTGAGGGTTGAGGGTGCCTGCTAATAGATACCGGTATCTTCAGGGTAATTAACACGGTCTAAAATTGGACTCTGTTGCTAGCTACACAAGGCTGTGACTATACTAAAAAACATTGAAATGTACATTTCAAATGCACGTGAATTTATGACATGTGAATTACATCTCAATAAGGGGAAAAAAATCCATCTCTGGCAAACCCCAGAGCCGGGTGACCTTAGAATAAAGACTTTCCGGCTCCAGACCTCAGTTTCCCCTCCTGCAAAATGGGCTAATACACTCCACCGCCTTGCATGCAAATCAAGAAGGGAGTGGTTGGGGCCCCTCACACAGTAGGTGCCCCCCCTTCCCGCACGAGGCTCCTTCTCCAAAGTGGGCGGCCACCCGGGTCGCTGGGGCAGGATGCACGGCCACAGGAGGCCCAGTCTGGCCCTGGTGGCGGGAAGGACTGGACAGAGGAGGATGCTCATCGCCCATGACATAATTTAGATGGATGGCTCGGGCCATCCGTCAGGCTGGGAGCGGGCGGCCCGGGAAGAGGCCGTGGGGGAGCCCATTACGGTACACGTGTTAACAGCTCTTCTTTTGTACCGCCAGCCGCGCGGGCGCGGGCAAGGGCCGCTCCCCGCATTGTCTGCGCGCCGCGGCCGCGCCGTGATGAATGGGCCGCGCGCGCCCGGCCGCCCCCGCCGCCGCCCGGGTACCGCGGGCGGAGGGCGACACCGCGTGGCCGCGCGCGGAACTGCGGGCCCGGCGCCGGGCAAGCAGAGCCCAGAGCGCCGTTCAGAGCCCAAAAGCCCTTAGTTAGTTCACTTAGCACAGAGCCTGGCACGCGGTAGGTCCTCGTGAAATCCAGATGGTGATTATCATCACCTTTATTTTCACGGGAAAAAACAAGCACAACCAAGTTCAAACACTCGGTAGGGTTTCCAGATATAATACAGGATATTCCGTTAAATCTGGATTTCAGAGAAACAGCAAATATTTTTTTTTTAGGATAAATATATCCCAAATATCTCATGAGACATACTTATACTTTTTTAAAAAAATCATTCATTGGTTATTTGAAATTCACATATAATTGGGCAACCATCTAACGGGGTGATTTCGAAAACAGCACTTCATCTCTCTGTGCTGAAAATACGGAAAGGGATAGTCTATCCCGATACCTGTATAACAATACCAACAGGATCGCTGTGCAGATTAAATGAGTTAATATGCGTCAAAGAATTTAAAGAGAATCAAGATCACAGCCAATGAGAGTTAAAGTCCTTATGTTCACACTGTATTTGCAGAATGTAGAGAAGAAATGGCCAAAAGTAATAGGAGTCCAGCAGCCTCTAGGTTTGATGTGAGTCAGCGGGACAATTGCCCCTATGCCTTTGCATGAGCTGTGCCCTGTGCCTAGATCACCCTTCCTTCCCTAACTCCTGTCCGTGCCCCAGGACTGAGCCTGCTGAAGGTTCTCCCAGACTCCCCCTCCCCCGCCTCATTCATAATCCCCCTGACCTGCTTTTCTGGAACACTCTCTCGTCCCCACTTCCTCTCAGCCTCCCACCTCCAGGCTGTCCTCGACCTAAGGAGAGAGGCAGCATCTTATTCCTGGCACACAGTAGGTACTCAACTCATATTTGTTGAATGGCTGAAGGTATACATAGTAGCTCAAGGCTCAGAGATTATTATCTGACACCTTGTGGCATGGCAAGAACCAAAATCTAAGTGCTTGAGGGCGGGATGGGGTCTGCTCTGCTCCTTCACTGTATCCCCAGCCTCCCGTAGGCACCTAACAAGATTTGTTGAATCAACCCAAATTGCTAACATTATTGAGCACTGTGTGCATGGCCCTGTGCCGAACACTTTTCTCAACTCTTTTTCTCAGCCTTTAGCTCCTCACAATAAGCCAGTGAAGTAGATGCTATTATTGTGCCCACTCTACAGATGAGAAAGCTGAGTGAGGCACAGTGAAGAGAAACCGTCCATGGGGAATGCACTCAGCAGGTAATGGCACTCAAGCTCAATTATTGGTGTTCTCCCTGGTGGTCACCGAAGCCCTGGTGAAGGGAGCAGAGAGCAGGCTCTGAGTGTAGCCTGTGGGTCCAACTTCTGGGGCAAAAGAGCATTTTGAAGTTGTTAATTCCTCCTGGAGATAAAAATAGTTGGAGAGATTTCTATTACTATTGTCTCCAGAAATGCGGATGCCTGGGTGGCTCAGTCAGTTGAGCGTCGGACTCCTTCCTGATTTCGGTTCAGGTCATGATCTCGGGGTCGTGGGATCGAGCCCCGGGTCGGGCTCTGCACTCAGAGGGAAGTCAGCTGGAGATTCTCTCTCTCCCTCTCCCTCTGCTCCTCCCCCCACTCGCGCTCGCTCTCTCAAAAACACACACATACACACACACACACACAAAGATTTTTTCTCCAGAAATTGGTGCCCCTGGCAGACTATGGGGCAGGGAAGTGACTCTAGGGTACCGGGATCCCCAGTCCACAGGGGAAGGCAGGAGGACCAGAGACAAATGTAAGGCAGGGAATTCTTCTGGACCCCAACCAAGCCTCCTTCCCATCTGGCCACTGGGTCCCACTCCCAGGTCAGAGGGGATGGGGTGGGATAGGGGGTTGCTTTGGGGGCTTTGAGGCGTAGGGGGATGGCATCCTGTCTGAATCAGGATTCTCTGCCCCCAATCCTGCCCCACCACCAGCCAAGTTCCTCCAATTTGCTCTTCCCACCAAAAGTTTCACCAGTTTCCGGCCTTGTTCACTTATTGAATAAACGTCTAGCGGGTGTCTGCTCTGCGCTGGCACCGACCATTCTGGGCACTGAGAATTCGGTGATGAACAAACAGATGTGAACAAATGAAGTCTCTTCCGCCTCCTGGAGCTCACAGTCCCAGGGAGGGAGGAGGTGACAGATCAGCAAAGCAGAGTGATGGGGAAAAGCTAAGGGGGCTGGGAGCACTCAGAGGAGGCACCCCGACCGACCCTGACCAACCTGGGGGATCAAGGAAGGCCTCCTGGAGGAGGTGACACTTAAGCTGAGATGGAAAGAAGGCGCGGGATGAGTCATACAGGGGAGAGAGGCAGAATGCTCCAGCGAGAAGGAATCATGAGACAAAGGTGCCAGAGGGAGACTGAATGTCTGTGGGGGACGGAGAAAGCATATGTACCAGCACAGGCAGTGATGAAGCTGCTGAGGGGAGCAAGGCCAGACCAGGCATGACCTTGAAGCCATGGTGAGAATTTATGACTTTTGCAAGGTTGTTAGGGAGCCTTTGAGGGTTTTGTGCAGGCGGAGGGGCATAGTCAGATTTCAGTATTAAAATACAGCATTAAATACAAACCCCTCTGCCTTCCCCTCCCCGACCGGACCGGTAAATGGGCTGCCAGGGGACAGTGAAGGGCGCCATCCTTCACTGTGACCACGCCCTCCAGATGGCCCAAGGTTGGGGGGGGCCTTAGCGAATGGACGTGTGGGGGTGATGCCACCCCACCCCGGCAGAGGGATCCCCTATTCCACCAGTCCTGCTCTCAGGAAGCCAGGGTTTCCACCCACCTTCCGCCCACCTTCCTCTATCTTAGCAGCCCAGGTGGGCTAGGAAGGGAAGCTGGCTCCTGGGCACGGGGAGTGGGGGCGGGTGGGGGCAGGGGTATGACCTAAGGCTGCAGCAGGGACCAGGAACACAAATCGCAGAGCCACCTCTCCCCGGGGCTTTCCCTCAAGGGCACCTCAGACTCTTGCCCACTCTGGGCCTCAGTTTCCCCACTACACAGTGATGACCCATAACCCTCAGCAATAATGAATCTCCCATCTTCCCCGCTCCCGATGTCAAGAATCTGGCAGGAACATCAATAACCATGGTTACCAGAGGCACCCACTTTACTCCACGCACGTGACAGAAATGCCCACCTTTATGTTACGGTAGTCACTTGCCCAGCCAACGAGAGGCAACCGGATGAAAAATAGCCCCCAGGTCGTTAACACTTAGCAGGGACCCAGCACAGTTCCGCGTGGATTATTATCCCCATTTTCTAGGAGAGGACACTGAGGCTCAGAGAGGGAGAGAAACCTGCCCAAGGTCACACAGCAAGTAAGAAGAAGGGCTAGAGCTCCAACCCAGATCCCTGGATATTTTGAGACCAGCTGGAAGAATTTCTAGAGAGGAGAGGAGAGGCGAGATGTCTTAACCAGACCAGTCTCCATCCTGCAGTGGGAAGACTCCCCTTCACTTTGCCCAGAAGACAGAAGGGAGTCACTCCCCATTCCAGGGGGGCATTTCCCCTCCTTCTCCGGCCCCGCCCCCAGCAGCTGCCCCCCTTCCCCCCTCCCCTCTCTCCCACTCACCAGCGCAGAGTTGCCAAGGTAACTGCTTTGCCTAAGAGGACTTCCCTCTTTGTCTGGGGCCCGGGAGGAAATTCATAAGCCAAGTCTCTGCTCGCTGACCCCGATGACCCCCACAGGGCAGTGCAGCCCTGGATCATCCCTTCAAGACTCCCTCACCCCACCCCACCCCACCCCCATTTCAGCAAATTATAGCTTAGTGGTAACTCCTGGTCACAAACTCTATGTCTCAAGGTACCAGAAGCTGGGGGCTGGGGACAGGTGTTGGGGGGAAAATGTTGGGAAAATATGCTGTTAGCAACACTGCAAGAGGGGACACAAGGCAAAAACACTATGTGCTTGATACTGGGTGCGCATTGTGACACAAATATTAATACCTACTCTGCGCCTGGCACCGCAAAGCACTGCGCGTGGCACTGAGAATACTGAGAATAGCACCTACTAAGTGCTTAGGCCTTTGCTAGACACTGACTGGCAGGGCACGGACGACAGCTCCTACTATGTGTTTCCCTCTGTGCAAAGATGAGGGAGAGGCGGTGAGCAACGAGGTAGGCTGAGAAGTCCTCATGGAGAGGCAAGCATTTGAACCGAGCTTTGAAAATCTAATATAGACACACAACAAATGGAGAAATTGGACAACGAGAAATTGATACTCTCTGAACAATAGCTACGTAGTAGGCAGGTCAGGCAGGTCCCGTGCTTGAAACAGAAAAATCAAGATTTAAAGCTAGACCCATCTGATTCCGTGTTCCTTTTCCCTTGCTATGGTATCTGATGATGCTCAGGATGGTACTTCCCTGAATGAGGGAGACAGGAGCAGAGCTCCCATCAGCCCGAGGTGCACTTGGAGCCTGAAAAAGAAATCCACCTTTGTCATTTTGTGCTACAAGACTTGATCCACCCTAATTAAGAGGTAAGGGTTGTGTGTTATTACAGCAAATCCTAACTGGTTCTGACTGTTGCACCAATAGCTGGAACCAAAATCCTGGTCTGACTCTCATTGGTTAGATTGGGTCATCCCTGAACCAATCACTGAAGGCAGAGGGCAGGAGTGTTCTGATTGGCTCAAGCCTGCATGACACGCCCTCCTCCAGCTTCGAGGAAGGGACAGTCAGCACCATTCAAACTGGTGGACTGGGCATGGCAGAGGGCTCCTTGAGAAAAATGCGACCAAAAAAGGGAACAGATGCTAAAGAGGCAAAACCAACAGGTGTCCCCTTCAGGGGTCTTGTGATAGGACCCTGTGCAGGAGATTCTGACACAGAACGTGGGACGAGTCCCCAGGCTCCTTTGGAGGCGAAGACCTTATAAGCCTCTGAAATTTGCCTGGAAGACGCTACTGAGGTCTACTGGACGATGATGCTTCTTCCCTAGGTCTCAGGAAGTCCTTCGGTTGTTGGGGCGGGTGGCCAGCTTTTCCCAGGGAAGGCATGGGGGGGACTAAGCTGAGATAAGGAGGCAGGGGCAGTAGGAATGGTCGGCTGATTCCTAGTTGCACAGGAGGAAGGAGGGGCCGGGCTTGCTCAGAGCAGCAGTTGGAGGTTAACGTGGACAATGCTATGGACCGCTCTTCCTAAAGCCCAGATGTTTCCCCACCCTGTCTCTCCTTATATGGCTCCCGACCAATTAAAATCAGCATTTACTGAGTACCTCCTGGGAACCAGGCGCTGTAGCAGGTTCTCCATAGACATCACCGCATCACGAAGAGCCTCACGAGCAGGTATTAGAGCGCTACCCCATAATCAGAACAAGCAAATGGACGCTTGGGGATTCATGGCATACCCAAGGTCACGCAACTCAAAACAGAGCTCTCAGTCTTTATCCATCCATTCTACACATCTTAAAACAAAACAAAAACAAAAACAAAAAAAACTGTAAGAAATAATCGGGCAATACAAATAGGTTAAGATATAAAAGAGGAAATTCTCCTCTACTTGTCAACCCATTCCTGCTCATCTATGAAGGACGTACCATTAACTCTTTGTTGAACATCCATCCGGATGTCTTTCTACACTCAGGTAATAGGTTTGAGTGTTTATTGTGTGCCCAGATTGTGCAAGGACATTACAGATGATTTTCAGAAAGATGGGTTCTTGGGGTGTATAAATCGCAATCAGTCTAGTTTTTTATCAACTTAACTGATCAGGGTATGGGGATGAGGGACTGACGAGAAGTTAAAACCTAAGTTCCATTAGGCCTCGCCCCACTCCAAATTTCCCCAACAACCCCCACCTCACCCAAAGGAAAGCCAAAGTCCCAATCTTCCAGAGGGCCCGCCTGATCTGGCCCTTGGCCCTCTCTCCCTCAGCCCCGCCATCCTGTCATCATCCCCCTCGCTCCCTTCCAGTCATACCTCACTATTTCTAAAACACCCCCAGACACACTGCCTCAGGAACTTTGCACCTGTTGCCTAGAACATACATCTCTCTCCCAGATATCCGAAGGGCTCACATCCTCACCTTTAGGTCTTTCCTCAAATGTCCCTTTACCTTAATTAAACTTGGCTCCTCTCTCCCAAACCACTCCACAACCCCTTTCTTTTTCCTCATAGCATCTAGTACCCTCCAACATACTATAAAAAATCTTTTTTTTAAGATTATTTTTTTATTTTTAAGAAATCTCTATATCCAACATGGGCTTTGAACTCACAACCTCGAGATCAAGAGTTGCGTGCTCCACTGACTGAGCCAGCCACGTGCCCCAAAAATCTTAATTATCTTATCCTCACCCACTCACTTACTAGAATGCAGCTTCTGTGAAGTCAGCAATGTGTGTCTGTTTAGTCCACAGATGAATCCCCAGAGCCTTTGAACACTGCCTGGCACACAGTAGGTGGTTAATAAAAATTTGTCGGCTGGGTACATTAATGCGGGGAGACAACAGGGCTCAGACATGCCTGAATTTTTTCTAGAACCTTGGAACCTCTTTTTGGAGCCAGGGCTCAGCTGTGAGATCAAAAGGATGAGTGCAAGGAGGGGTAGAGGGTTGCAGGGGGCTTTCCCCCCAAAGCCATTTTCTGCAGATACCCCGTCCCAACTCACACAAGGGTTATGGGGTGAGACCCCAAATCCAAAGGACCTCAAGTCAGAAAACCTCACCCCTGCCTCCGGTGGCCTCTCGTCACCTGGATGTACCAGGAACAGGAGTCCTAGAAACTCAGAAACCAAGAGCAGGAGGCCTGGGGAGCCAGCTTTCTGGGGCAGCTCAGGCTTATGCTACTGCAGGTTCAGCTCCCCAGGTATGATTTATGCCTTGGGCTGAACTTTATTTTCTACTTTCTGGATTCTGCTCTGGAATTTTTTTCTCCTTGGCCTTTTCCTGGGTCAATGCAGTCCTGATATTTGATTTACTGTTAACAGTATTGACTGCATAGGATTGAGCCAAGAAAAGGAAGAAATTGCTTTTTTTTTTCTTTCTATCTCATCGTTGACAACTCAGTCTTAGCGCCGGGTTGGCCAAGCTTGGCGAATGCGCGAGGCGCCAAAGGGAGGGATTTTGTGTGCCTCTGAGGCCTGAAGGCTACCCTGGGAAGGGAATGAGCAAGGGATTGTCAGCTAAAGGGGGTCCCACGCCTGCCTCCCATCCAGGTTGTCCCTCCTCAACAAAATAAGGGCTTGGTGAGGAGGTGGTGGGAGCATGTGCCTCAGAGTCCACCTGCCTTGGATTGAAGCTGTGTGATTGTGGGCAAGTCACTTAACCTCTCTGAAACTCAGTTTTCACATTCAAAAGATGGAAGGAATAATATCCTCCTCGTGGGTGGACTGCAAAGCAATGGTGCTTGAGAAACCCTTTGAATCAAACCCACATCCTCATAAAGAGCATCACCACCATCATCATAATCACAACTCTGTTCCTATGTAATCTCTGTTCTGTCTAAATACAGAAACAAGCACTCACTCCATTCCATGAAAAGGATCTGGGAAGCCTGGAGATTTTTTGATGATATTTATTTATTGTAGTAAAATATACATAACATAAAATTCAGCATTTTAATCATTTTTAAGCATAGAGTTCAATGGCGCTCTATCCATCCACACTGTTATGCTACCACCACCATCATCCACGTCTAGAACTTGTCCAACTCTGTACCCATTGGACACTAACTCCCCATTTCCTCCTCCTACCAGTCCCTGGACACTACCATTCGACTTTCTCTGTGTGGATTCGGCTTTTGCTTTAGGCACCTCATATGAGTATAATTGTACAGGATTTTGTCCTGTTATGAGTGGCTTATTCCATTTTGCATAATACCTTCAAGGTTCATCCACATTGTAGCCAGTGCCAGAATGTCCTTCCTCTTAAGGATGAATGACATTCTACTGTATGGATTGAGCACATTCTGTGTACCCATTCATCTGTGAGTGGACACTTGGGTGTCTTCCACCTTTTGGCTATTGTGAATAATGCTTCCATGAATATGGATGCAGCCTAGAGACTTTGGAGATGTTGTCGTAACAGCCCCCTCCTCTCCCAAACGAGGGTTTGGTTGCAACAATGCCTAGTGCTCACAGCAAAGCACTCTCACAATTACTCTCCTGGACCACACATGGAATCAGGCCCAGAAATAGCACAAGAAGGGAGACAGACACTGCCCTGCCCTCACGGAGCTCACAGTCTGGTGGAGAACAAATATAAATCAAAACACAGCCAAGTACACACATCGTTACAAACTGTGATAAGGGAAAAAGAGAGGGGGTTTGGAAAGAGAAGACAGGGAGGGTTCTGCTCTATCTGAACCGCAAGGATGCTCTTAGAAGGAACCTCCAGGATATGCACATTCCACGGGAAAGAAGAACAAAGGTCATCTGTGGGATTTCTGCCATCCCACACTCAGCGAGCAGGGAGTACCTGGATACAGTGATTTGTGGCACCATGCCGGACACAGCTCATACCAGCTCGTGAGAGCCAATGGCTACATTTTCAGGAATCCTGTGAGCTGGTTGTGAAATGCAGCCATTTTTAAAAGCCAAATGGTATAAACTTGCAATCAAAAAATTACATTAAAAATCATTCAGGGGCGCCTGGGTGGCTCAGTTGGTTAAGCAACTGCCTTCAGCTCAGGTCATGATCCTGGAGTCCTGGGATCGAGTCCCGCATCGGACTCCCTGCTCAGCAGGGAGTCTGCTTCTCCCTCTGATCCTCCCCCTCTCATGCTCTCTGTCTCCCATTCTCTCTCTCAGATAAATAAATAAAAAATCTTTAAAAAAAAATCATTCAAAACTCAGCACTTCCTAGTTACTTGACCACATTTTATTATTATCCTAGGCTCTTAGAGTTATTTACAGCCATTGCATCCATATGGTAGAAATCCATATAATGGTATCTGTGGGTCTTCCCAATTCCACTATCAAAGACATCATGTCGGTGACTTGGAGTCAGCCACAATGGGGATATTAACAGCACAGATATTGGCAAATGCTCTAAACGGGAGCTTGATTTATTACTGTTTTGCTGATTGTCTAGATTTGAAAGAGTGATGTACAAAATGTTAATAAACTAGATGAAACTTAAAGGTCTGATGTGCCCATAGCCATTCTTTTGTGAGTAGCACAAACAATTGAGAAAGTATTCTTCCAGTATTGGAAAACTGGAAGACGGTGCTTGCTTCACTGATGAACAAGTGAAATTCCAACATATGCTTGTGTTGTTTTGTTTTGTCTCCCTCTTCGATGTAAACAAAAGCATCAACCAAGATTCATGTCAGAACTACACATGTTAAATGTTAAACATATACCAGCACAGAACTGAGTCATCACAGCGACTTCCAAATTAAAAATCAAGAACTGTTGTTATAATACATTTTTTTTACTATTTTTGGACCTGGAAAAACATGTAAGGAAAGGTGGTTTTGCAGTTCAAATTAGTGAGCCATTCAGGTGGCTGTCTGATGATATTTTTTGATGATGTTTCTTTATTGTGATATTTATCTATTGTGATACATTTTTTCCTTTTATCTACTGTGATGTTGGAAAGACACTGGAACAGAGCATCTGAAATCGGATCTAGTCCAGTAAATCCCAATAGCATGATACATACCGACTGAGGGATAGAAGGAGGGATGAGTGAAATCATTGATTCCTGCTCTGCCACTAACTTTATGCATAAGCTCGGGCAATTTTCTGAGCCCCACGTTTCTCCTTTATAAAACGAGGACAAAATGCCTTCTTTGACTACATCCCAGAGAGGTACGGGAATCAGATACAGCACAAATGAGTTGGGATTCACTTGGATGTAAGTAGCAGACCCTCAACATAAACGTAAACCAGCTTAATGAGAAAAGGGGAGAGTCAGTGATTCTCAACATTCATTGGGATACTGGGATAGTTCAAGATCCAAAGGAAAATTTCTTGTTTGCTCTATATGCTCTCTTTCTCCAGAAGCACCTTCTCTGTGCGGCTGGCCCACCTGCTCCGCAAACCTCAGTGGAGAAGAAGCTCCCTCCTACCAAGCCCATAGAGCAATCCTAGGGAAGGGCTCTGATTGGTCCTGCTTGGGTCATGTGCTCGCTTCCTGCACCAATCACTGTCACCAGAGATGCTGCGTTTGGTCTCACCTGGGTCGTGGGGCCACTTCTGCAGCCAGCGCAAGCAGAATCTGTTTCCAGAGAGCTTTCCAGGCAGATAAAGTTCGGCAACCCACTCTGGGAGGTGAATGTGCGCTGGAAAGATGAAAGCAACAAGCGTGAGGATTGAGAATGATCAGCCTCAGAATAGAGGGAGGAGGTTGTCTGGATCTTACACACGGACTGAACACGGGTAAGATCTTTCACACGTGTTTCCTCTGCCTAGAATACTCTTCATCTAACTCCTTCACCCCAATCAATCTTTCTAATATACTTCCCCCATGAGCACCATAGACAGTAAGGATGTATTTGTCTTGCTCACAGTACGTCCCCACGGCTGAACACAGCACAAGGCACAAAGTAGTCAACAAATCCTTCTGAAATGAAGAAATAAATTAGTATTTATTATTCCAAGAGTGAAGAAGTCACGACTTCCTATCTTTACACACAGATTCATTCATTCTTTCCTTCTGGCATACTGCACCATGGGCTGGGAGATAAAACAGTAAATAAGAAAGTATTCAGGACTTCAAGAAGATCCTGGTTTGATGGGAAAAGATGGTGGAGTCGCAGACAGAGTTGGCACAGAGCGAGCATGGGGGAGTAGGGGACAAGGGAACAGAGGACACAATTTGGGAAGAGAGCAAACACTTATGCAGAAGAAGAAGTGATAGATAAATGGAAAGTGGGTGGGTGAAGGTAGGCAAACCTAGGGGGGTGGTACTGGGTTGGGGAGGTTGGGTAATTCCAGGCAGAGGGAACAGTAATGAGAAGATCTGCAGGCTCAGTGGAGAGAAGCAGTGTGTAGACAGAGAGACAGACAGAGAACATCAGCCAGCATATTATGGGGGAATGTGTGTGAGGATCCAGGAGGCCAACTCTGGAGAGGCAAACATACAACGGCTTTTAAGCCATCGTAAGGAGACTGTACTGGAGCCAAATAGGGTCACAAGACCCCCCGGGAGTATATTAAGCAGGGGCATGAAATGGCCACTTTGTGTATTAGAAAGAAATCTTCAGCTGCTCCATCACCTTGGGGATGCAAGCTAAGAATTAGTATCAGTTTAAAGGGGGCGCCTGGGTGGCTCAGTCATTAAGCGGCTGCCTTTGGCTCAGGTCATGATCCTGGGGTCCTGGGATCGAGCCCCGCATCAGGCTCCCTGCTCAGCGGGAAGCCTGCTTCTCCCTCTCCCACTCCGCCTGCTTGTGTTCCCTCTCTCTGTCAAATAAGTAAATTTTAAAAATCTTCAAAAAAAGTATCAGTTTAAAGGTTTCAATTTAGACAGATTAATGACTCCATGGGAGGGGCAGCTGGGCAGGTCTGACAATTTCCTGCCTTTTGAAGTCCATATTACAATCCCTAACTCTTAGAATCCTGATACCCTAGGTTCCCAGAAGCATGGACTCATAGAAATGGGGAAACCCTGCCCCAGAGGCCGAGGGAAAGGGGAACAGAGCCACCCAGTCTTGCAGAGACCAGAAGACTATAAGGTGGAATTCTAGAATCACAGCATTGTAGAGGCCTGGAATCACTGAGAAACAAAGAACATCTCTATTCACCAGCACAGGAGGACTCTGTGGGGTCAGGCAGCCCAAGCTCTTATGAAGTCACACAAATCCTCTTGGAAAGGCAGCCTTGGTCCCCCTAAATCTCCCTCATACAGGGCCTAGTGGGGCATCTTATACCCCCTCCCGTGGCTGCTTCCTACAGGTCCCCCACCCTACACCCCAGTCGGTGGTACTCCAGCACCCTCTGGCCCAGACCCCGCTCCTTTCTGCAGGGAGCATGAATATTTTCTTAGCTAGCACCCGTCCTTAAGGATAAATGCTGTTGTGTGTGTGTGCGCGTGTGTGTGTGTTCTTTTTTTTTTTTCTTTTTTTTTTATCCCCACCTCCAAGGGTGCCAGAGTTCAACTCAATTTTCTCAGATTAAATAAAATTTCAAAGTGTCAGTCCCTGGCAAACGACAAGTTGGAAGGTGGTTGATTTTCCTAACCCGATCACCAGTCCAATTACAATTTTTAATCTATATGTAGATAATGGTGAACAAAACCCCATAGAAATGTCAAGAGTGAGGAGGTTATTAGCTTAGTTTTAATTACTGTCGATCATTCTTAGCGACTGGAAGGCCCCGGCAAATTAGGGGAAGGCATTCCTCAGAAGAGTTCAGCCGGGCCCCTAGGTTCCATGAAGCCAGCCCCGCAAGGAAACTCGCAGCACATGGTCAATGCCATGAGTTCATGCCCAGACAGGCCTGTGGAGCCGGACTCAGGCAGAATCAGGCCGCACCAGCTGATTCGATGTGACCACAGAACTTCCTCCTCGAGCATTCCTCAAGGCTGCGGGCCTCGCCCCGGCTCTCCCCACCTCCTTGTGTCGAAAACCTTCCTAGGGGTGATTCTTTTGTCTTGATGACAAAAGTAACGCATGCTCCTTTAGGAGGATGTTTGGGAAATTGGAAAAGATGAACCATGGAAGGTAGAAAAAGAAATATGCCAGTCTCACTACGTTAAAAAAAAAAACAACCTGTTAATATGTTGGGTCATTGCCAGCCTTATGAATGTGTGTGTGTATACAAAGATATGTACATATATGCACACATGTGTAAAATAAAATATATCATACATATACCTATATATCAAATATACAATAAAATACATATTTAACATTAAATTTATGTAATAATAAATCTAATATTTACCATATTACAGTATTTATAATATTATAAATATAATATAATTATAATTAACTAATAAATAACACATAATGTAATGTTAACAATTATATACATAGGCACACAAATTGGAATTATACTGCATGTGGATTTGTACACCCTGCTTTTTTTTTTTTTTACATAACATAAGGTCATAGACAGTTTCTCATATGGTGAATGTTATTTGCAGGCATCATTTTAGTGGCTGCAGAATATTCTATACCCAGGATGCACCACACATTTCACTAAAGTCTCCCTCATTTTTGCACATACAAAGCCAATGTGTATTTTAATAGAGAAGTGACAATATTTTATGTTTAATATTGTACTCTGGGTTTTTTTTTTCACTTAATGGTAAGTGGGTTTCGTGTTGTTATAAACTCTGTGACTATCATTTGAATAGATCATTCAAGCTCCAGCAAATATTTTTGAGAATGTAACCCATGCCAAGCCCTGTGCTAAGTGGTAGAGATATAAAGATTAGAATCCACTAACCATTAGAATCATATTCTTGATCTTATAAACCTTTTATGAACCTGAATATACATACTAATATAATACTTATAAATCTCTCATTAAATCCAGTGTACATCCTAATCAAATTAGCCATTCTGTTATTGAAGATTTGAGTGGATTCATATTTCTCATATTTGTACATAGCACTCCCTTGGATATTTTTGTATGTAAACTGTGATCTCTCTTCCAAAGTATTTCCTTCTTATAAATTCCCCAGAATGCAATGACTGGATCAAAAGGTATTCATATTTTTAAGGTTCTTAATGAGAAATCTGGTTTCTACTTAAATGAAGTTTTAGCAGTTACCAAAAAAGTCACACAAAATTAGCCCCCCAAGGGCCTCTATTCTAATTAATTAGAAACAGTGCTATTTTTAATATCTCAAAGGCTGTCAGAAGGATATAATGAAGAATAACAGGAACTCATTCACGGAGAGAGAGGCGCAATTTTTAAAAACTGCTCGTGTTCATCATTTTATTTGTGAAAAAATTTTGCAAACAATAAAATCGTATTTTCCAAAGAGTAGTATGAGCACCACGACTCGTTAGCAAAGGGGATTCAGGTAGTAGAGACATAAACCTACTTTTCACTTTTCATTGTTGCATGTTTCTGTTTTTGTGTGTTAGGAAAAAATGTGAGTAGAATATCAAGCCCTTACTCTCCTGAGATCAGTTTAGAACAGAGCAAGGAAGAAATAAGAGAGGTGTATTAAAATTCAATTTGAAGAAAGATACTAAGCACAGAAGCATAGAGACAGCTTGAATCCAGCAATTACTTGGTGTTTGAGGGGGGCCACGGGAGATGCTGCGTAGATCAATGTGACACAAGACAGTGGTGACAAGAGACTGTTACTGAGCCTAAGCTGATGAGCACCAAAAAGCCCAAGATCTCAGGAAACTTGTATTTATTAAGTATCCACATGTGGCAAGGCTCTGATGGCCAAACTTTGGACTTTCCTTCACTTAAGAGATTTAAAAATGACATTTCAGACCACCTCAGTGGCACATTCAACTCACCTGGAGGGTTTTTTAAAAGCACCAGTGGCTGGTCCCCTTCGTTTGAGGTTCTGCATCACTGCTTCTGAGTGGGACCTGGGCATCAGTATTTTTAAAGCTTCCCCAGTGGATCTAACAACACGCAGGATTGAAAGCTCCTGGTCAAGATCGCCTTCCTTCTGGGTCTACAAATGGGGTCTGGAGTCCACACCCCCAGTGATCTCCCCCCCCTTTGGTATTCTAAAATTTCCCTGGCCCTCTGCTCGCAGGATAATGAGGCTGATGGCCAATCAAGTCCTAATGAGGATTGATTCATTTATTAAGCTGCGATTATGTTACCAGGTGCTTCCCACTCGCCAAGCTCGGGAGACTCAAGGGCAAGCAGGATATGGCCTGGGGAAGGCTTGGGATGTGGGGACAGCAGAGAAGAGGGAAAGCAGCTGCATCTTCAGGAGTTCAGGGTGAGCCCAGGATCTCTGGTACCAGATCAAATAAATTCCCAGCATTTAATGAGCCCAGGCAAACTCAAGTCCGGATCATGTGCATGTGTGGGGATCCCAGCAGAGCATGAACACCAAGGTTCTGGGCAGAGGATGTGCTGGAAGTTGGGTAGGATGGAGGGGAAGGGGCAGTCTGTTAGGAAAAGAAACAGAACCAGAGAAGAGCACGAGGGGGCGGAGCCACACACTCAGCTCAGCAGCTTACCAGCATCCTTCCTGTGACTTTAGGTTTCCCTCCCCCACACTGGTATGCAAATCAGGGAAATTGGCATGAACATTCCTCAGGGATGGCGGTAAGGGTTTGGGAAGGCATTTGATGACCCATCACCCACTTCTTTTCTTCTGCAATATATACCCTGAAACAATATCCAAATGGGTATCAAAGTTCTGCTTATCAATAACTGGACAATCACCTGGTCCTCTTGCCCCTGGCCTCAGTGAAAACCTGAACTAAAGGATGCAGCAGGAAGGTGGGAACACTAACTGCTGTGGTCTCTCTCCCCAAAATCAGGGCCTGAGTTCATTCATCCGGAGATATTCAGGTCTTGGCATCGTGGAGGCCCGTTGTAAATATTTCTAGGCATGAGGAATGTGAATGGCATGGGTAGGGATGTCATCAAGTGGGGAAGAATGGAAAGGAATAGAATGGAAAGAATCATGTGAATGAATAAAATGGAATGCAGTGGAGTGGAATGGTATATTACAAAATGGGATAGGGAGTAATGGGATGGGATGGGATGGAAAGAATGAAATAGAATGGGAAGAACTAGAATGAAGTGGACTAAAGGGGAATGAAATGGATTTGGATGGGATGGGGTGGGGTGGGTGGGATGGGTTAGGATAGGATGAATGGGATAAGATGGGTTGGGATGGAATGAGATGGGATGGGATGGGTTAAGGTGGATG